>NW_020328653.1:0-22803 GCF_001858045.2 Oreochromis niloticus
GTCCAAGTTCCATGATTGTTTTATTTTCACGTTAAGACACTGTCAACAATGACGCTACATTTTGGTTTCTAATATTTTATTTATTTTTATAAATAAACTGTTTTAATATTGGAGCCAACCTGCCTCGGAGTGCATCCTTGAATCTGTGCGGCCTCTTTTTATTCCTTTATCTATTTTTCTTAAATATATTTCCTAGGGGTGAAAATCCCTAGGTGGCGTTGTCATTTTATTTCCTTTTATCTAACCCGCCGACCACTTGGTCACACATGGTTACTTTATGAGTTACACAGGTGACACAGACTCCACACTTCCTGCATCTCTTTCAAAGTAAAAGCGCTGCGTGCTTTTAGTGGTCCTATTGTGAAACATCTGCAGCAACATTGCGTGTAAGAGGTGATGTTGAACTCCAACCACTGAGCGGCTGGTTCACTTCAGTTGTCTCAGCTGTTCTAGTCTTACTGACCATCCTTTAAACTACGAGCCACATTCAACCATCGATCAGCCTCTCCTTTATTCTACACACATGCAGGTCTGTGGACTGTGAGAGGAAGCTGGAGAACCCGGGAGAACTCACACGGACATGAGGGGAACCAACTGGGTTCAAACAGGAAACAGAGACAGGAAGAACATTACTCCACCTTCCATCTACTCACCTGCAGGAACAGCCAGAGCAGACAGCAGCAGCACACACACCTGCAACAGGACAGAAGTCACTAAAGGTCAGAGATCATGATGAGGACAGACAGGTGTAGGAACATCAGCTCACCTGCAGCAGTCAGCAGAAACAGGCCTGAAACTGAAGAACACACTGATCAGAGATCAAATGGTCACATGACCAAAGAGAAGCATTCAGACTGCAGTGATTGGTTACTGTTCCCACACATCAATAATCCACAGCGCCCTCGAGTGGTGGAAACACAGAATACATGTGGAGGAACATGAAGGAGACTCACAGCAGAGGCAGATGCTCCGTCTCAGACAGCCGTCACCTCCACACCTCCACAGGTCTGCTCCCCGACCTCCTACATGACACAAAGCACACATCAGCACATGAGGAGCTCCTCATCAACTTCAGAGAAAACAACAAATGAATTCAAAACTCCTAATACTGAAAACTTTCCCTGTGGAGTCATTGTAAATATGCATTTACACTGTAAAGAGACCAGAACGTTATCTGAAAGTGGCACATCCTTGTGCACAAATAGTAACTAGTAAGCAGCACTTTGTTAGCATGTGTCTGTGATGGTTCTTAGTCATCCAGGTCATCGTAGTCTAAGGAGCTTGGAAAGAAAAGCGTCTGGACTTCTTTAAGTTGCTTGAAGACGTTTCACCTCTCATCCGAGAACTGAAGAAGCTTCTAAGGCTAAATGGTGGAGAGTCCCAGGTTTAAGCTCTGTGACAGTTTCCCCCCCAAAGAGGGACAAAGGACCCCCTGATGATCCTCTACCTAATCTCAAGCCAAGGTGTGAAACAGGTGTGGGCCCTAATCAGCCAGGGTTTCGGGTGATCTCATTGTGAAACCTGGCCCACCCTATCATGTGATCTCCTGAGGTCAGATGGCCCAGGATGTGAGTGGGCGTTAAGGCGTCTGGGAAGGATCTCAAAACTGGATTATAGATGGCAGACAGTTGGTGTCGTAAACCACCGCCTCTGTTCAAAGATGGTCGCTCACAGTGGACATTAATGGCTTCTTTCACTCCTCTTTCAAACCATCTGTCCTCTCTGTCCAAAATGTGAACATTGCATCCTCGAAAGAGTGACCTTTGTCCTTTAGATGCAGATGAACTGCTGAGTCTTGTCCCGTGGAGGTGGCTCTTCTATGTTGTGCCATGCGCTTGTGAAGTGGCTGTTTGGTCTCTCCTATGTAGAGGTCTGGGCATTCCTCGCTACACTGTACAGCATACACCACATTGTTAAGTTTGTGTTTTGGAGTTTGTCTTTGTTGTTTGAGTCACTGAATCAGGAACTTGTAGATCCTGTGATGATCCAGAGCCTGGCTTGTCTCCAGGAGTCTCTCAGTGACCTGAGCAGCAGCTACAGCTCTGCTGGCCTCTGTGTTCACCCTGCAGGAGACGTGGAGACCCGCGCTCACCTTCTGCAGCACTTAGACACAGTTGCAGTGAGGGAAGGTGAGTCATCCTTTAGCAGGACATCATTCAGGCTTATTAGCATCACTGTGACTGTTATTGTTAGGTTTAATGTATGCGTTGTAGGTCGCCATTTAAAAGCTTCTGTTTGCTAGCTTCTAGTTCTTGTTCTTAACATGTAATACATTTATTACCAACAAGAGAGTTTATCCGCTGGTCATTCGACATGACGAATGACTTCTAAAGTCTTAATCCAGCTCCAGCTCAGGATGCTGTAGATTCCCGTCAGTAACACTTTTGGTCTGCTAGTAAAATGTAGTTCTATTAATCTGCGCTCGATTACTCTTGAACCGGAATTGGATGTAAGTCCCAAAAAACTGAATTTTGGAACAGAAATTGAATTCTAAAACTGAAACTAAATTGTTGTTAAAATCCTTTTAAAAGGATAAAATACAGTTTCAAAGCAAATGAATTCATTTTCAAAATATAAAATTCAATTTCAATTTAGTGACGATCATTTTCAAACCAATACATGCATACAGTCTCAGGTGCTGTCTGATAGGTATGGAGCTGCAGTCAGCAACAGTAATGGCCTTAATTTGTTGGGTCAAGGATCGTCCAGTGTCTTGATGGAGAGCTAACTGGATCCTCCAGCTCAGAGCTGGTGACTTTTTTCTGGGTCTTCCACTTGACTTTTTGTTCCACAACCCTCAGGATCATTTAAGAAATTTCAGATGACCGTCTTACTGCGTCTCACCTCAGCAAAGATGTCACACTGTGAGAGACCCTTCTTATGCAGTTCAACACCCCGACCACTTTCAAAAAGGTTCTTAATCACATAACATGTCATATAAACTGAAAGTTACAGTGTTTCCTGATTTCCAGTTTAGTTTTTAGCTTTAGTTGGAATATTCCTCCTCTGCCAGGCAGCCTTAGGCTGAGATTCACCCTGTCACATGTTTTTTGGGGTTTTTGCACGAATGCATGGTTCCATCTCTCAGACTCATGCAGTCCCAAATCATCACACCCTGCTTCACTGTCAGGATTCTGCATGTGACACTCTCGGACAATCATCTCATAGGGATGGTCTCACAAAAGAAGACACATCTCTAATAAAACCTCTGTAATTTGCTCTGCTTCAATTCAGCAGCATCAGGTAATGTTCATTTGTTGATTAATGGTTTTCTTTCGTTTTGATCTACTGCTGAATATTTTATAAAATCATTTTCTGTTTTAGCCTCAGCTACGTTGACACAAAGGCATCTGCTGTGATGCTTACACCTTAGATAAAGTCTCGAAAGTGTCTTTTTATAGTTATAAAATATTCAAATGTACTGATCTATGATCTGAATTATACTATTGACTGTCTGAGGCTAACAGTTACACAATCATACCAAAACTCTGTCCTGATAGTTTCCACTTTCTCTTTTGTATCACACATACTGAGACAAAATTCGGGATAAATAACCATGAAAACAATTTATTATTTAGTTTAGAGTTTTACACATCATTATAATCACAGAGGCCGCTTCACTTGAATCGTCCACTTGATGGCGCAGTAGAGCAAATGAATCATTACAATGCTTCGAACCATGAGTCGACGAATTGGATGGAAAGCCTCAGTTCATCAGGAGGCTTCATCTCACCATCACTAGTAGTTACGGATTAGCTTATAAACACGTTTAACTTACCGAAAAAGTACAACGGGGCCTCGGGTCCTTCTGTCGGGTAGTCCAGTTTACTGAAGAACACCTCAGACTGTCAGGTTATAACACTCGGTCGTGTTTTCGTAGCGTAAACGCTGGCCCTCCTCTCAGAGCCTACGCTCTATCTGCTATTCCCGAACAGAGATACGCAAGTTTCTCCGTGACTGCAGCTGTCAGTCAAAGCTGTTATGATGACGTTTCACCCCAATTAACATCACCGCGGTAGGAATTAGAATCAAACTTATGGGAAAGGAGACCCCTTGGACATCAATCAGCATGATGAGAACTATTGATAACAAAAGAAAGAATCTTTGGAAAAAAATTATCTAAGGAGAATTAATTTATTTTAGTCTGACCCCAGTCCCATCCGCTAACATGGAGGAGGCGGGGTTTATGGCCTATACTGCAGCCAGACACCAGGGGGCGATAGAGACGTTTTGGCTTCATTTTGGGGAGCTGTGGCGTCGTCCATGTTTTCTACAGTCAGTGGTTCCAACACAGTGGGCGTTTATCAATATGCGTACTTGTGCGTACTTGCGTTCTCGTGTACTCGTGATACGTCATCAGTCGGAGACCAAGTACTGTTCCAATTCGAAGTACGCATCAAGCCGAGAACGCGAAAAAGTCCCGGATGTGTTCTCGATCCACCCGTTTTATCGAGCATGCATCGGTGTGGACTTGGGACAGCTATATATCCCAGAATGCATTTCGTCCAAAACTCAACAGCGGACTCCCGGCACATCGTTTTCAACCCCCCCCCCCCCTCACCCGCTCGCGGACTTCTCACTACTCAGGTTAAAGAAACCCCAGCAGCTGTCTATAGTATTGAGTGTCCACTAGAATAGAAATAAAAGCGTTCTAACATCTCACCTGCTTGTTTTTATTAAGGTATGTACACGTATGTACATGTACACTATTTTTATTAATAGAGGTTTCACTACTGAGGTTAAAAATGATATATAAGTCACTTAGATCACTTCTAAATGTTAATGTTTGGTTTATTTCAGTGTTTTATTTGTTCCTGACTAAACCGGTTTGGCTGTGATTAAAGTTAAGCTTCATAACATGTTACTCACAGTTAAATTAGGAGGGGACGGCAGTAAAAACTCCAGACCTGTGACATCATCACGTACGCAGGTGTTCCAATTGTACATATCGCGAGTCCGTGCTCGCATTCTCAGCGGGTACGTACTCCCGTGCGTTCTCGGCGAGTACGTACTCATCGAGTACGCGAGTACGTACTCGCGTACTTGAGAATTGAGAAACGGCCAGTGTGTTTGTTTTGATTTATGAACCCGGAAAATGGCACCATGCTCCCACAATACATTGCGGCGTGATGTCAACTCCAAAGCCCTATTCCAACATAGAGGACATGTTGTAGTCCATCTTCTGCACGTACACTTAGAGAGACAAACTGTCACTTCTTCTTTTTTTTACTAACAGTAAATTAGTGGCTGTATCCCAATTTTAAGGCCAATTACTTCACAGCGATGCGACGAAGGCTGTCCCAATTCAAAGGTGGCTCCAAATCCGTCCTTCATTTCCCTGAATTTTAAGGATGGGTCGGTGTATCCTTCGTGGTCCCATATATCCCAGGATTCCTTGCGCGGCGGTGGGTGTGGATAATTTTCCCAAAAAATGGCAGACGGCTGAAGCGGGGAGGCCGAAGAGTAAACTGGGCTTTCATGAACTTATTCTCCGGGACCTGAAGCTCAGTAAAGCACCCTTCCCACAGCCAAACCATTTGTTCTCTGATATTTACCAATCAGCTGAAAGGAAGAAAAATCGGGTCAAAAGCCACACATAGCCAGGAACCTGTATCTGTAACCAGGCCTCAACCAAAAAAAAATTGTAACTCGTGCAAAAATTTTTTACAAACACAAATCTTTTTCACATACACACAAATTCTTATCTGAAGATGCACAAACAGAAAACTTTCAGATATTTTTGTTTACAAGGTTACAAAACTCAGTTCACAAGTATGGATTTACAAGTAAAAAATATTTATGACCACACTTTGAGCCCATACTGGTTCCACAGCTGTTCTTGTTCACAGCATTATCCAGATAGAGAGGAAACTGTAAAATGCAATGATGATGTTCCAGCGTCATGTTGTTGCTCCTCCCCCACATCCTTACCTGCCACAGTTTAACTCCACCTCTCAGACAGTCATGTCACCTGATCTGCATGTTTTGATGTACGATGACGTCATCCTGACGTTGACGAGGAGAAAAACTAGTTTTGTCCTGCAGATGAATAGAATAGAATTGTCACTATACAGTTGTACAATGACATGCTGTGTTATCGGTGCATGTGTGAGTTCAGGTTGGTTATGGTTTTGGGGAAGAAACTGTTTTTGAGTCTGTGGGTTTTTGTGCTGATGCACCTGTAGCGCTTCCCTGAGGGAAGCAGGCTGAACATGTTGAAGCCAGGGTGGGAGCTGTCCTTGATAATGTTTGCTGCTCTGCTGAGGCAGCAGGAGGAATAAATGTCCATCAGGGAGGGGAGAGGGCAGCCGATGATCTTTTGTGCTGTCTTGACCACACTCTGAAGCCTCACTCTATCCGCCTTGGTGCAGCTGCCGTACCATACCGTGATGCAGTAGGTAGGTTAGCAGGCTCTCAATGGACGAGCGGTAGAAGGTCAGCAACAGGTTGGAGTTCAGCTTGTACTTCCTGAGGACTCTCAGGAGATCTTGCACCGTGTTCATAGAGCCGACACTTTGATGATGCTGGTCTACTCAACTTACTTTTAGCCTGAGTTGGACTCTATGTGAGCAGCTTCCACTCTGGTTTCACTGTTAAATACACTTGTTTTATTTCACTTGGAAAGTTGAAAAAATAAATATTGTATTGCAAAATTATTTGTTGGTACATTTTTTTGAGGGTCAAATATCTTGTTTGATTTGAGGAATGAACTGTTAAGGTGGAAAAAATGAATCAGGTTAAAATAGAGGTGCTTTAAATCAGTGAAGATGTATAATGTAATTTAACATGTTGATAATGGTTGTAGTGGGCTTGTAATGTAAATGTGGTCTGATTAAATGTGACATTAATGGTGACGCTGCATAAACCTGATAAAACAGTTCTATTAGTGGGTCTGTGTGATCAGCATCAGTGGGTTAAGGTGAGGCCTTGACTAGTAGAACGTCATGTTGGTGTATGACAACACATGAGCCAACATCAGACTCCGAGCGCTACGATGCTAAAGATCAGAAGATCCAGTGTGACATCATCGTTACCTGGCAACAGAAGCCCTCAGCCCATCTTTATTGGAGGATATTTACACCAGCAACACTGTTTAGTTTGATATGACGGATTAACAACATGCTGTGATATCCAGTTCATCTGTAATAGATACTGGATCTAATCAGTCAGCAGATATTTGATCAGCTTATTTATAACTATACTAGAAACAAATACAACTGTGTTGGTGATTCATGCAAACTTGCATATCAGCCTTTGAAGGTTTTGTAGTATTGAGAACAAAGAGGTCGTGTTAGGGCTGAAAAGCCCGACTTGTTCTCCTCTGCAGGTCATCAAATGCACCACAGAAGTTTGTATTTGCACAGCCTGTATATGTTTGATGGCTTTATTATTCTCTGTTCAAAGACAATAAATGTAGAAAATGTCTCATGTAGTATCAGCTTCATTTCAAATGACTGCAAACATTTAGAGAACATGTGCTGCTGTTTGTCCTACATTTCAACACTGAATGAACCCTGAAAACGTGATGGCAGGTGGCAGATTGGAGTTCACATGAAATATAGGCTGTATGAAGACTGGAAAATATAGATGATACAAATATGCAGCCAAACATTTGTGGACATGGATAAACTATCTGATCCAAAAAGCAGGAAGTGACACAGCTAGAAAATGAAAGTGTGTAACAGCTGAAGTCAAATGTAATGCAGAGTTGAATCTGCACTTGGATCCATGTGTGAAAGGTCCACATGTAGGGATCACATGAGTCCTGATGTTTGTCAGTGCAGCTTGATAACTCCATCTACTGTGGGCTACATATACTGGGCTGGTAGCTCCATAGTGTTGCAAAGAAACTATTCAATGTGCAAAGTTTAAAATCAGAAGCTCTTCTAACACAGGAGCCATGTTGAGTTTAGATCACAGCCGACCACCGGCAGTCTGAAATGGAATGAAGCCCATTGACAGCCAGCAGGTCTAAACAGGAACGCAGCCATTTGTATGCGTGGCAATGATGTGGCTGCAGCTGACACAGGATTGGTTCAAACTAAACATCAGACGCATTTCACAGAGTTCACAAATAAACTCACGTTTTTATCTTTGAAGATCATCATAAAGTAGAATTGATGGTCCAGCAGACAACAGCAGGAGGTTTGAGCCCTTCTGATGCAGCAGAAACAGGATTTGGAGGAAGATGTTAATAGATTAGAAAGAATTGTACACTGTGAATCAATGCACGTCTTTCTAGATAGACAGATCTTTAATAATCCCTCAGGTAGGTTCCTCTGGGACAGTCACAGATAGAGACACCAATTCTGACGACCTTTGAAAGCCTGACTTTGAATTTTCATAACTCGTCATGTACACAGATGTTAATTCTACATGTTCCTAGCACTGAACTCTAAATCAATATGAAGAAAATGCTCCTACTAATCTGCATATATGTTGATATCAAATCCTTTTCCAGCACATGGATAAATCTCTATAAATCTTTCGGTCTGATCAGAATGGGCACAGTGTTGTTATTGCAGCAATCCCTGATGTTTGAAAAGCTAAATGTCCATTTTAAAGTGGTCGTGTGTAGGACTGTGTTTCCTTCCTTTGTGCAGTTCTTACAGTAAAGATGTTTGAATGTTTCCTGTTCCCCTGATGCTTCTTCCTGTTGGATAAAGTTGGTTTGAATAACATGTTCTTATAGGTTTCAATGAACTTCAAACTGTGATCCACTTACAAAACTGTCTCATTTTATTGGAACGATCCACATTTGCATCCATTCACGGTACATTTGACATCTGAACACGTTTGTCCACATGATGAAAGGACAGATGGTGTTTGTGTGTCCTTCTTAAACTTAGTGTGAATGTTTCATCATGTAGAACTACTTAGAACAAAGTCTTTGGGAACATTTGGAGAACACGTTTAGGAAAGTAACATCCTGGTAGAACATTTTCTTAAAGCAAAGCAGAGCTGCAACATGACTGTGAGGATTCAGAATAATAAAGTCACAATACTTTATTATTATGAAGACTAAAGTGCACCTTAATGCTGCCAATGAATACACATGTTCTTTGTGAAAGCATGTGTGAGCACAGCTGACATGCACCACACTGACCCCACTCGCCCCATTTCTTCATCCACTTCTTGCTCTTGTGCTTGAAATGAGACGCAGACGCAGCAAAAGTCAGAGGCTCTAAAATCCACAAAAAGGGGGCTTGTTAGATCAGGATATTGGATGTGATCCATAGAAAACATGGATAATACACCACTTTATTTGAAGCATCTGTAGCACTGCCTCAGCTCTGGATGTTTCCACAGACTCCTCTGTGCACCTAAAGAAAAGGTCAAAGGTCAGCAGCACATGTAGTTGGGACAATTCTTCATTTACAAACAACAGTCGCACAAACTATACAATGATTTTCCTCCAATGACGACTTTTCACTTGCAGAAATGGTCCTGTGTGATTTCTAGGCTGTGATATAAAAACTAGTTCCTAATGGCAGCGATTCACTCAGTAAACATGTGTTTCCTTCACCAACCTCACACACAGATCCAATAAGATCAGGAAGTGGGCAGTATAGTACAATATGTGTTATTTTGTACTGTACTGCCCAAACTAAAGATCTGCTGAAGTGTTGGAAATGATTCAGATGTTTATTTTGGACGATACAGCAGAAGATCAGACATGAAAGTGGAGATAACACAGAAGACCTGCAGCAAAGGGTCAGAGGTCAGACTGGGCCACGTGATTCAACAATGAGCCAATGATCATCAAGTAGTGACTAAAGCAGAGCCCTGACGTTCTGACATTTATCACACAGTTAGAACAAATGTCTGCTGATGACTTCATCTCATGAAATGACTGATAGATGTCAATTCATTGATCAGCTGAGCTGCTGCTGCTGATCTTCATCGTGCACAGAAACATTCAGCTTGTTTCAATCAGTAAATAACTCCCACTACTCTCAGTTTGAACTGTTCCCACTCAAAATGCTGTCAGAACAATGATCATTGTAGAACTTCACAAACATCACGTGTTGTTTTCCACATGTAAGATCAGCAAACATACAGAAACTTCCTGTTGCCACACACGGCCTCTAAAATCTCTTCCACGCTTTCTGTCTGAAGTCCACTCTCTGTGTCGGATCCACAGGAAACAACAAGATCTTATTAACATGGTTTTCAATGTGTCTCCTTCCAAAAGTCCAACCAATGAACAAATGTGTATATTTGTGGAGGCCGAACAAAAGCATGACACATTTGTCTGTTTCTATAAACTGGTGTCAAACACAAATATGAAGAGTTTCATTGACAGACTCCAAAATGCCCCCACAGTGAATCACAGGGAAATCCTACAGTGTGCAGAGAATCTTAATGGCTCCAACATCAACACATCCACAATGTTGGATCCAGTTCTACCTCACAGAGTTACTAAGACACACCCTCTGCCAGCATTACAACAGCTCCACCTGCTTCACCTGCTTCCTCAGCCTCTGTACACCTGAAGAGAAAAGAAAGGCTCCAAAAGCTCAAATCTACAAAGGATTCATGAAGTTTCATCCAACAAGAACATGTTTGCCTTCCACAGTGTGCTGTTAGACACCACTGTACCTCTGCCATTTCAAATAATAATAATATAATAATATATATAATATAAAATTATAATAATATAATATAATGTAATAAGGTCTATGTGAACTGGCATCAATGTATATTTAGGTTGTGTTTTGTGTTTTTTTTTTTTCAGTCCATGAATCTGTTCAACACGACAACAATTTGACTTCAATGTGAACGTTTGCCATTAAATAACCTTCTTCATCCAGCTGACAGCATCCTTCATTCTATGATATTAACAGTTCCTCCTGTTGATGACAAACCTCTGACATGATCTGCTTGAGGAGCTTTTTCATGTGAAGCTCTCTGAGCTCAGGGCTAAGTTGCTGTGTTTCATCTTTAAGAGCTGCTGCCTCCTCGCCGTTCTTCTTCTCCTAATGACACCATTTCTGTTTCAGATCTTTCACTGGGCCTAAAACAGATGAAGAGTAGATCTACTGCTGTTCACTGTTTGTGTCAATATGGAGAAATATGAAAGACAAACACAGCACATACAGAGAAATGTAGACAGAATGTGCAGCCAGTGCAGTAAATGGTCTAAATATCAGCTCTTTAGAAAATGATCCTGATGAACATGAAACTAACATCCAATGAGAAACACAGCTTCCTTGTTTCATGTGCAATAACAATAAATGAAGAGCTAATAAAGAGCTATTCTATTGTAAAATGCTGAGATGATTATTAGACAGAACCCAGCGGCTCACCAAAAGCCTGCATTGAAAATCTATATGAAAGTAATCTATGCTCATATATGGCAAAATCCTTTAACTGTCACTGTGTTTTTCATCTGTGCTCTTGTTGGTTGGACAAGTTTGTAAATGACAAAGAGCTCAGTGGACTTTGCATCCATCAAATCCTGTTAGATGTTTGTTTTTCCTTCACAGCTTTGTGATGAAGGCTAAAGAACAGAGATATGAACTATTGCCAATATGAATCCTGATGCATGACGTGGGCACAGACCCACCAAAGCAACACTCAGCTCACCTCATTCCAGGCGCTTGTCTGCTGGAGACCATGAGCCTTGTTAGTCACACATTAGCACCGTGGTAGGAAACAGCCTCCATCATTTCATTAGATCTGAATTTGGACTGTTTCCCTCTGGATGAGAACCAAGTCTGTCAAATCTATTGATCCAACACAAACTATCAAACACATTGGCTCACAGTCAGATTGGCTTTGTATGGATGGTGTAACAGGGGGCTGGGAAAGGATGCTGAAAGCTGAATATAATACAGAACAATAACAGGACATATAATCATGTAGCAAACATGATCTTCAACAGGCACACTTCTATTATTCATGATCACAAACACAAAGAACTTGTGCAGCCCTGATATCAGCCCTAATATATGAGTGTGTTTGCCCAAAGATTGAAACAGCATCAACATGACAGCTGTAAGAAATCTTCTCTCAGCCTTGTTTGGCAGAAGATCCCTGCAACAAAGATTGTAGCTGAAAGATGACGTGTGTAAAGTTTGTCTTTGGGAGGGTTGAGGCTGTTTTTAGACCTTTGATAGTTTCCAATCCAGTTCTGAAAGACAGAAATAAACCAAAACAACATCATTAAGATCAGATCATGGAGCTGTTTGCTGCCTTGTTTCTATCTGCAGATTACAAGACTTTACTACAATAAAGATGCTAACATGTATCTGTAGGAACAACATCACTGAATCTATAACAACTGGAGCCAAACCAGTGGCTCTGCTGGGATCACTGGTGAGCCAACACTTCCTTGTTGGATGCAGATTTCAGGGCTTCCTGTTGCTCCTCCGTTATAACTGTTCTCTCTTCTCAACACATGATGACACAAAGGAATCAGCAGTGATGAAGATGATGCTGAAGCACACATTTCACACATATAACAGACCAGTGCAGTTACACACACCTCTGCTTGACATTAGGCCTCAAACAAAGACACAAAACACTAACTTGACTCTAAATAGAAGAAACTGGCAGCTTTTTCTGTTCTGTGCTTATTTATATTTGACACACATGCTTCTCTTTGTGCAAACACACATTGCACTATAAGGGTAACCTAGCACACAATGATTGGACAGCACAGTGATGATGCTGGGAGATCCTATACGAAGCAACACAGAAACACTGAGAACTTTAAACATTGATTATATTGAGATAAGCAGCCGACCCAGTCTAGATAAAGGCGAGCAGCTGGGACCGCTGCTGCACCAAAAACAGGTTTCAGTGTTTCCCTGTGTGTGTGTGTGATGTCTTTACTTATACTGGTCAATAGACTTTAGTCAACACATTATTGAAAGGTGTTACACATGAAATAAAAACAGTGTTTCATCTTTATTCCTCTGAAGCAGCTGCATTATAACCAATCTGCTCCTTTGTGGCCATTTAAAACAGCTTAAATAACTGTTGTTATATTTGTTTCTGCTCCTCTTGAACAGACGACTCTTGAAAAGACATTTTTGAATTTCAATGTGACTTTAACTGGATAAATATGGGATATATAAACGTCCCTCTGCAACAAACTGATTCCAGCTTCTACCTCATGATAGGAATGTTTTTGTGGCTCAAGATGACCTGATATCTTTCATGATGGAGACATTTGACACATGTTTGACATATTATAGACCAACAAGTTATTCATAGCAGTTTAAATACGGGGAGTCACTTTTGGGCCCAGCAGATAAAACAGAGCCAATATTTCCTTCTTTATTTAAGTGACGTGTGTCACAGATGTGACCTAGTAAAGTGTAACTGAACATTAGTAACATTATTAACACTCTCAGCTCGTCCTTGTTCCAGACCTGAAGATCCTCTTCTTTCATTCAGCAGCAGCTTCAGGTCTCTGATGGTCCAGGGCTTGTTGTTGGGAAACAGCCCTGCTGGGATGATGGTGTCCTCACAGAAACAGTCAGTGATGCTGTTGATCTCCATGTGGATCACAGAGCACGTCCCAGTCTGCAGTCTCAGTCCTGCAGGGCCTCGCTGGCTTCCTGACTCCACCCAGTCAACAACAGGAAGTGTTTGAAGTGCAGGAACAAACTGAGGCTGTGGTCAAACAGGAGTTTTTATCTCCTGGCTCTGACTCTCACTGCGGCCCCGCTGCTGTGTCAACATGTGTTTGTGCTAAACAATGATGGAAAGTGTTATAAATGACTTGTTGGCCTCTGATCTGTCACAAACAGCTGAAACGTGTCTCTCATGAGTCACATGAAGGTTTCTGACAGAAAGGACAAAAAGTAGCTGCAGTCAGTTTGTGTCATTTTTATATTTATTCATCTGGGAGAAAAATCTGAGGGACATTAAAAATGTGTTTTTCAACAGAGACAAGAACATAAATATAACAGAACAGGTAAATGAACATATTTCAAGTAAACAGCTGGACTGATCAGGTCCAAACACAGAGTGATAAACTTGTCAAACAGCTGTCATATCTTTATATATAAGCTCTTTATAAATCCTGTTCACTGCAGTCTGTTTACTAATAATGTCAAACTGTTAGAAACACAGAAACATCAGAATCGTCTTTGTTCACATAAACCTGTCTGGGATCCTTTGTTGTTCTTTTGATGCAGAGTTACATTATAAATATAAAGAGTTATTTCAGAGTCTCATCAGTTTTCCTGCATGTCTTTATTGAACACATCAGCAGGGCTGAAGCTCTCATGTTAAACACACACTGATCTATGGACACGTTCATGTGTTTCTAACAGCATCATAACCAGGCTGTTATCAGCCTGCACTAACATGATGTCACACACACTGAATGTAACAGTGACAGTTTACATCATCACACAATCAGCTGTGATTGTTTCACTGTCATCAAACTAGTCAACAGGAAGTAGAATCAATAGAAACCAATCATTTACTGACAGCATGTCTGATTGAAATCAGTGCAGATTATGTATGAAGTATAACTGCACACAGTAACTGTGTTACAATAAGGACTTAACAGCGCCCTCTGCTGGAGTGTTTCAGTACTGCGTTAACTAGAATACACCACCTCCTCCTCCTCCTCACACCACCTGCTACAGCTCTACTCTTCTATGACTACAGTCATCCACAGCACTGATGTGAGGTCACATGGTTCATATGTAAGGAGCACAGAGACGTCCTAGCAGCTGACCTCAGGTCAGTTTAATGACTGTGAGCAGCAGCTGTGTTCTTGTCACTGTGACAGGGAGACACTCTCAGACACAGCGCTCATGTCAGCTTGTTCTCATGCAGGAGGATCAGGAGCTCCATGTTTGTCTTCATGTTTGAATCATGATGTGTTTGTGCCATCAGAGTCTGTCATGAGTACTCAGGGTTTCACAGCAGCTCTTCTGAATGCTGACGAGGACTCCAACCTCATGTTTCACCTCTCTGAGCTTCTGATGTCTGTGAACACTCGTGTTTCTTCTCTGGGCTCATCTGAACAAAAACACCTTTCTGTGTTTGGCTCCAGCCTCATTCTGACTGACAGGAAGTGTGTTATCCATGAGCTGCACTTCTTTGTTTCCTGCTGTGTTTCCTGTCTGTGGACAAACACGAGTGTTTCAGCTGAGGACTTGGTTCCTTCCACCTGTCCATACAGGACATCACGCTGTCTTTTCTCTTTAAATGCAGCTCCAGGTCCTTCCTCGTGCTGCTCTGTATTTGTGCAGTTTGTAGTGTGTCCTGGGAAACGTAGCACACATGGTGTTCTTCTGGTGTTTCCTCCTTTCACTGAGTGTGAAACACTGACGCTGTGCTGTTGTTCACAGAGGGGAGCTGATTCTAGCTGCAGCTGGACTCTGTCATCTAACTGAATGTGTTGGTGCTGATCACGGGGCTCTGAGGGGGGAGCAGCAGGAGGACTCTGGATACTGACGTCAGTGTATCTGTGGAAGCTCACACAGCGTGTCTCTGTCATTCAATATTGTGCTATATATTGTATCTATGCAAAGATGAACAGACTGTGTATTCACTGGTCTCTGTGCTGCTGACTGCTTTGCTGCAGCTCTGATGTCATCATCACTCCCTCCTCCACCCTCAGCAGTCCCAGCATGCTGCTGTGGTGCACACAGGACCCCACCCTCACTCTACACCTGAGCCATAGACCACACCCTCCACCTCAATATACACCACAGTTTTCTCTGCTATGGAAATGAGATCAGGAGGAAATCATCATTATTATTATTTAATAAATGCTCACATTAATGTGGGCTTATTTGTTTCATATTAGAAACATTAGTCGAGTGTTTTTAGTATAAAATGGTGAAAGTCCCTCTTTTTGCTCCTCCCCTCACCTGTGGATGGACGGTGCTGTTACCGTGGTGACAGCTGTGAGCTTGGATGTGTTTCAGTCCTGCCTGGTTATCACTGCAGGAATCTTTACTTTCACATTTATTACAGGTAATAACTCTGATTTTTCTGTGTATTATGAACTAAATGTATCCTGATACACACAGAGATGGATGAGCAGAGGTCACATGATGACAGAAAAAACATGGAGTCTTTGATTTATTTAGATATTTATTGATGAATGCAAACAAACCCTGACACTGAACCATCGTCCAGCTTTCACAGAACAAACCTGATCACATGACCTGCTGACCCAAACAGTGAAAAGCTCCATGGCAACAACAACAAACAGCCTCACATATGTTAACAGAGGCTGTTAGAAGCACAGAGTCTTTACAGTCTTTCTCCTGTTTGTACACAGATCTCTGCACATCTTCATCACAGTTACTCACAGACGTGCAGAGTGTGTGGATATCAAAGCTAAGTTTCCACCATGTTTGTAGTCTGTACTGGGACTCATGGAGCATCTCTCTATGAGCACTCAGTGCTTTAAACAGTGAGTCCCAGTTTAACCAGCAGCCTTCACACCACACATCACACAGACATGGAAACTTCAAACCCTCAGACTGAAGACACCATCAGAAATAAATACATTGTGATGAAGATGAATAACTGGAACAGTTTGCTGTGGTTTCTTCTGTTACTGTCAGAAATAAGAGTCTGGCAGCACTTTGCTCTCCTTCCACATGTTTAAGGAGGAAGTGAAGAAGAGTGAGTGAGTCGTCTTCCTCTGTGGGCCCAACATCAGGCAGCAGCCACGTATTTTTAAAAACCCAGCACACTGCTTCAGAAACACTGAGTCCAGGTGACCAGAGTCATGTGATCAGTGAGGTCTTCACTCAGGACGTCACTGCTTCAGGACCTGATTCAGAGGTTTATAAGGACGTGGATCATTGGTGGTGATGTTGTGTGAGAGCTGGTGAACCATGGGGAAAATAAATAAAAACCAGGCCATCAGCAATTCTACCCCCAACTCTAAAACCTACATAATACACTATACACATAGTTATATAGGTTATAGTATGTTATATATAAACGTAGCTGAAGCAGTTCATTTTAATTTGTAGCTTCACGCTGCACTTCACATGTTTGTCCACCAGATGGCACCACAGAGGCCTGTGTTGGAAAGCTTTGAGTAATGAAGCATTTTCAATCCAAGCTTCAGAAAGCTTCATGTGGTCATCAAGGAACCAACCAGGAAATATCTGCTGTGTGTAAAAACAGCAACACAAGAATCCAGAATGAAGACAAGAAACTCAAAGCTCACACACAAAACAGGTGGTGCTAATTTTCTGTAAAAACACCACAGAAGTGAATCATCAAAGTTTCCATGTGAGCTAATGATGCTGCTGCAGAGTTTCTGTTAACCTCCTGTGACCCCGCCTCCTCATACAGAGACATCTGATTGGTTTATTCATTCTGCTCAGCACAGACCTGCTGCACCCTGGATCCCAAAAAGACGTGCTCCAGTTGGATCCAGTTTGATCCAGTTTGTGCAGTAAATCTAATGACAGAGCTCCAGGTGCACCTGCAGAGTCTTCTTGTTGTTTCAACCATGAACTCTGTTAAATGCAGTAATCAACCATCATAGATCATAGATGCTGTTTGACAGATGAAGCTGTCCTCTAAGTGTAATCTAACACAGCTTACTAAACTCACTGCAGTCTGTCCTACCTGGACATCAGGACAGACATCAGGCAGTCAGGCATCAGATAGATGATGACATATTTGTTACTGTGTCTAACTGTGAGGAACTGAAGCAAAGGCTGAGGACAGACCCTGGATTAATCTGAGGACTTTGGTGGTCCTGCTGATGTGTTCAGTCTGTGATTGGACAGAGAGCAGGGGTCCAGGACCTGATGGGATTCAAACCATCAACTGTGTTTATATCTGTCACCACAGCTTCACATTTCTTTTTTCTTAAATGAGCTTCATGGTGTTGTTCTTGGCTGGTTTTGTGTTTGCTCTACACATCCTTCCACAGACGACACCATCATAGACACCAAGGTGGTTCAATAAGTCAAGACTGCTCTGACTGAATCAAACACTTCCTGTGTCTCTTTGGTGTCAGGCAGAACATCAGTCTAACACCTCATTATTTCACTCTGACCTCTATGTTGGTAGAACGTGTTAGCAGAAACATATTGAGCTGTGTGGATGGACTCAAACGTACTGATATGTATTAGAAACAGTTCTCTGTGTTCGTCTGTAGAGCTGAAGAAAGAAGACACAAAGAACACCAACTGGGTGAAGTCCAGGTGTTTGACTTGTTCAGTGTAGAGCACTGTGACCTGGATGAACCTATGCACCACTATGATGTTCTAGATCATAGACTATGGTTTCATCATGTTAGAGACTGTCTCCCAGTTTAACCTACCAGTGATGGACACAGTGGAAGTGATGTTGGTCCTGCTGATGTTACAGATTGAGGTCAGGCTGATCTTTATTATCACTGATGGACAGATTCATTTGGTTTTTGTGTCGTTCAGACTTCAGTATCACTGCTGCAGGTTGGATGAATTCTTATACTACGAAACAGGTTTGTGTTTCTTTTATTTGACATGATTCACCAGGAAGTTCTGATCACTTTGTCTTTCCTGTCTCCTTTTAGTCTGAAAGAACTTGGTTTGAAGTGCTTTTATTTGGAGTCCCTCTGACTATAATCATATATTTAATGTTAGGTATTGTTTGAGTCGAAGCCTTTAAGTGGTTTATCTACACGGATCTATATTCATCAGGAGAGGAAACATCCTGTTTTTATGACATTATTGTTCTTACTGATCAAACCAACAGAGTAAAGATGTTTAAAGGTTTTAGTGTGAAGACTGTGATCCAGGTCTGAAGAAGATCCACGTCACCATCCTGTCCTGTCGATCACTCAGGACTAAAAGTCTTTTTATTTTCAGACATCACTTCCTGTGCTGTAAGTCCCGCCTCCTCAGTTTGAGCAGCTCTGAGGTTAATAACACACATATAAGAGTCAGAGTTCAGCATCAGCCCACAGTCACGTTACAGGTACTCCAGGCTGCTAGCATAGCTGAGACACTGACAGAGGAGCTGTGAGTGTGAATGTGATGAAGCATTGTCTGGACGACCAAGATGTCTGTCGTCCTCTGGCATTTTCCACCCTCCTCCTTTAGCTGGATCCTCGTCAGGCGATTTCAGTGGTCCTTCTAGACCACGGAGAAGGAGAGGGAGAAGAGGAGGTATTCAGGTGAAGCTCAGGATGTACTGGCGGCGTGGTTTGGCTGGTAAGCGACGTCGAGCGTGCGTTGTCTCCTGTGTCCAGAAAGCTCCATGGAGGGGGACTTGTTTTCCACGGCCTTGTTTGGATACGCTGGGCCGGCTCTTTGAGACCGTGCCACCTTAGGAGGTTTATCCAGACTCTTCTTCGGCTGGCTTTTTCTTCCCTCGGTGAGTGGATTCTACGAACGTGACGGCTCGAACCCTGTGTATTTACGTCCCTTAACTCGAATAATAGCTTCTAGCTCACTGATTATGGTGCTTTTTAACGCTCGATCTCTCTCTAATAAATCATTCTTGTTGAATGATTTTATACTATCTAAAAAACTCGATTTTTATTCCTGACTGAGACCTGGCAGCGGGATGTAGACTACTCGTCACTTATTGAACTCTGCCCGGATGGCTATACTTTTATTACCCAGCCTCGTTGTCTGGTCGGGGTGGTGGGCTTGCCGTGCTTTCCAGGACCGTTTCTCCTGCCTCTCGTGAAAACTGGACTTTTTCGCTCGTTTGAGCTGCAGCTGCTTAAAATTGGTAACAAGGATCCTTTTTTCTGTGCTGTGATGTATCGTCCACCTGGATATAACAGGTTATTTTTATCGGAGCTCAGCAACTTCTTATCCGCTACTATGAAGCTGTCTAGGGTGCTTATAGTTGGGGACTTTAACATTCACGTTGATGATGACTCCGACCCATTCGCCAGAGACTTTATGAACATTATGGATTCTTTTCATTTTGCTCAGCATGTGTCTGGTCCTACACCAGCAAGGTCTGGACCTTGTTTTTTCTTTCGTTTGAATATTGATTTTATTTGCTCTGAGGACATTTTTATTTCTGATCACTATGTTATTGTTTTTAACTTGTCTTTTAATGAGCCTTTCAATCAATCAATCAATCTTTATTTATAAAGCGCTTTTCATACAAAAAAAAAACTGTAGCACAAAGTGCTTTACATGGTTAAAAGCAGCCCACCCCACCCCACCCCACCCTCCCACTCACTCCCCACACTCTCATTAACATAAACGGTCATGGATACACACTCCCCCCCCCCCCCCCCCCACCACACACACACACACACACACACACAACACACCCTTTATCCCCTGTCAGACGGATGGTTAGCTCTCGCATCTTAAACTCCTCCACAGCAGAGAAATTTGTGGATGCTTTTAACTTACAGCTATCTCCTCAAAATGGTGTTGATTTCTCAACCAGTCTTTTTAATAATTATTGCCTTTCTATTTTAGATGAAATTTGTCCGGTTAAGACGAGGAGTGTTTCTGCCTCCAAATCTCCTCCTTGGCTAAATGACAGTATTCGTTGTCTTAAACGTGATTGTCGTAAAGCGGAGCGCAGGTGGAGGAAAACTCATCTAAATGTTCACCTCCTCTATCTTAAGGACCTTTTAGCTTCTTTTAATAATGCGATCAGAGATGCGAGGGCTGCCCATTTCTCACACTTGGTTACAAAGAGCAAGGCAATCCTAAGGTGCTATTCAACACCATTAGTGACATTGTTACTCCTGCCTACCTGCGGCCCCTATTTCATCTAATGAGGACTGTGAAAATTTTCTCTCTTTCTGCTTGGCAAAATTCATAACGTGAGAATGAGATTTACATACTCAACACCTGTTATCTCGATCTCTACCCATCGGCCCCATTGTCTTGGATACTTTCTCTCCGGTTTCACTACCTGAGCTAGTGAATTAGTGAATTCAGTGAAAGCATCCTCCTGCTCACTTGACATTATACCTGCATCATTATTCAAAAATGTCTTCCAGTCTATTGGCCATGTGTGCTCACTTTAATCAACTCTTCACTGACGTCTGGTATAGTTCCGGTTTATTTTAAAAACGCTGCTATTCTCCCACTTTTAAAAAAACCTCAGCTAGACCCTCTCTTTGGAGCAGCTACAGACCTCTCTAAATTACCGTTAATCGCTAAGCTTCAGAAAAGGTTGTGGCTAAGCAGCTTATGGCAACTCTAGATAAACATGCATTTACGATAAGTTTCAGTCCGGTTTTCGTCAATTTCACTCCACGGAGACAGCCCTTCTTAGGGTCTCAAGTGATATCTTGATGGATAATGATGCAGGAAAATGCTCTGTTCTACTCATGTTGGACCTCACATCAGCTTTCGACACAGTTGACCATCACATCATCATTGAAAGGCTGAAAAAATGGGTTGGGTATCTGGAACTGCATTAGAGTGGTTCTCCTCTTATCTCATCTCATCATCCATCCTTTCTGTGGCAGTCTCCAATTTTAGGTCATCCTCTACCTCCCTTACTTATGGTGTCCCTCAAGGGTCAGTTTTGGGGCCTTTATTGTTTTTAATATATCTTCTCCCCCTCCAGCATATAATGGGCTCTTTTGAGGACATTTCACTGTCATTATCACTGTTATGCTGATGATATTCAGTTGTACATTTGTTTTAAGCCCCAGGATTTATCTAAGCTTCAGCGTCTGAATGATTGCTTAGATTTGATCAAACATTGGATGGCTGCAATTTCCTCCAACTCACGAGGGGAAAACCGAAATCCTCGTATGCGCCCCTGATAGATTTCTATCGCAGATACTGAAAGCCCTTGGTCCTCTCTCACTCTATGTTAAATCCTGTATCAGGAATTTAGGTGTCACCTTTGACTCGAGTCTCACATTAGATGGGCATGTCAATTCTCTGGTTCGGTCTTGTTTTTACATTTAAGAAATGTGGCTAGGCTAAGCCGATTTTATCTCGCTCTGAACTGGAGATTGCTATACATGCATTTATCTCGTCACGCTTGGATTATTGTAATTCGCTGTTTATGTGTCTAAGCAAAGGTTCTCTGGTCGTCTGCAGGTTGTGCAAAACGCTGCAGCGAGGCTTTTGACAAAATCCTCCAAGTACTCACATGTGACACCGTTGTTATCTCAGTTACACTGGCTTCCTGTTAAATTTAGAGTAGATTTTAAGATCCTGGTCTTGACCTACAGAGCTGTGCACGGACTGGCACCTGCCTACATCTTTGATCTGCTACAGCCCTATCTCCCTAGCAGGTCTTTGAGGTCATCTGAGCAGGGCTTACTTGCTATAAAAAATACTAAGAGGAGGACTAAGGGTGACAGAGCTTTTGCCAATGTGGCCCGCGAGACTGTGGAACTCTCTCCCCAAGCATTAAGAACTGTGGACTCAGTAGCTGTTTTTAAAAACAACTCAAAACTCACTTTTTAAAACTGCTTTTGGTTATTTTTTTGCCTGTTTTATTTTCTCTTTTTAAATCTTTTATGACTTGTAATTATGTGCAGCACTTTGTGATTCTGTCTTGAAAGGTGCTATATAAATAAAAATTTATTTATTTATTTGTTTGTTTGTTTATGTTTCTATGGTAACTAAATCATTAGGATTGAATCTGTTCTTGTTGAGGTGACCTGTTAGTGTTTGGACTCGAGTGAGTCAGTGAAACTGACATTGATCCTAGACAGTCGGCTACATCACTGGCAGTCTCTGGCTTTTCCTCACAAGAGGCTCGGCTGCCAATCAAACAACTAACTAACCAACTCCAGTCAACAAATCATCAGCTAACTTAACAACACAGGTATTTACCTCCTTTGGTCGGACTTTTTTTCTTTTTACAAGCGGTTGGTCTGGACCAACAATTAAATAGTGTCGTCTGTCC
>NW_020328654.1:0-175980 GCF_001858045.2 Oreochromis niloticus
ACCTGAAGATCCTCTTCTTTCATTCAGCAGCAGCTTCAGGTCTCTGATGGTCCAGGGCTTGTTGTTGGGAAACAGCCCTGCTGGGATGATGGTGTCCTCACAGAAACAGTCAGTGATGCTGTTGATCTCCATGTGGATCACAGAGCACGTCCCAGTCTGCAGTCTCAGTCCTGCAGGGCCTCGCTGGCTTCCTGACTCCACCCAGTCAACAACAGGAAGTGTTTGAAGTGCAGGAACAAACTGAGCTGTGGTCAAACAGGAGTTTTATCTCCTGGCTCTGACTCTCACTGCGGCCCCGCTGCTGTGTCAACATGTGTTTGTGCTAACAATGATGGAAAGTGTTATAAATGACTTGTGGCCTCTGATCTGTCACAAACAGCTGAAACGTGTCTCTCATGAGTCACATGAAGGTTTCTGACAGAAAGGACAAAAGTAGCTGCAGTCAGTTTGTGTCATTTTTATTTATTCATCTGGGAGAAAAATCTGAGGGACATTAAAATGTGTTTTTCAACAGAGACAAGAACATAATATAACAGAACAGGTAAATGAACATATTTCAAGTAAACAGCTGACTGATCAGGTCCAAACACAGAGTGATAAACTTGTCAAACAGCTGTCATATCTTTATATATAAGCTCTTTATAAATCCTGTTCACTGCAGTCTGTTTACTAATAATGTCAAACTGTTAGAAACACAGAAACATCAGAATCGTCTTTGTTCACATAAACCTGTCTGGGATCCTTTGTTGTTCTTTTGATGCAGAGTTACATTATAAATATAAAGAGTTATTTCAGAGTCTCATCAGTTTTCCTGCATGTCTTTATTGAACACATCAGCAGGGCTGAAGCTCTCATGTTAAACACACACTGATCTATGGACACGTTCATGTGTTTCTAACAGCATCATAACCAGGCTGTTATCAGCCTGCACTAACATGATGTCACACACACTGAATGTAACAGTGACAGTTACATCATCACACAATCAGCTGTGATTGTTTCACTGTCATCAAACTAGTCAACAGGAAGTAGAATCAATAGAAACCAATCATTTACTGACAGCATGTCTGATTGAAATCAGTGCAGATTATGTATGAAGTATAACTGCACACAGTAACTGGTTACAATAAGGACTTAACAGCGCCCTCTGCTGGAGTGTTTCAGTACTGCGTTAACTAGAATACACCACCTCCTCCTCCTCCTCACACCACTGCTACAGCTCTACTCTTCTATGACTACAGTCATCCACAGCACTGATGTGAGGTCACATGGTTCATATGTAAGGAGCACAGAGACGTCCTAGCAGCTGACCTCAGGTCAGTTTAATGACTGTGAGCAGCAGCTGTGTTCTTGTCACTGTGACAGGGAGACACTCTCAGACACAGCGCTCATGTCAGCTTGTTCTCATGCAGGAGGATCAGAGCTCCATGTTTGTCTTCATGTTTGAATCATGATGTGTTTGTGCCATCAGAGTCTGTCATGAGTACTCAGGGTTTCACAGCAGCTCTTCTGAATGCTGACGAGGACTCCAACCTCATGTTTCACCTCTCTGAGCTTCTGATGTCTGTGAACACTCGTGTTTCTTCTCTGGGCTCATCTGAACAAAAACACCTTTCTGTGTTTGGCTCCAGCCTCATTCTGACTGACAGGAAGTGTGTTATCCATGAGCTGCACTTCTTTGTTTCCTGCTGTGTTTCCTGTCTGTGGACAAACACGAGTGTTTCAGCTGAGGACTTGGTTCCTTCCACCTGTCCATACAGGACATCACGCTGTCTTTTCTCTTAAATGCAGCTCAGGTCCTTCCTCGTGCTGCTCTGTATTTGTGCAGTTTGTAGTGTGTCCTGGGAAACGTAGCACACATGGTGTTCTTCTGGTGTTTCCTCTTTCACTGAGTGTGAAACACTGACGCTGTGCTGTTGTTCACAGAGGGGAGCTGATTCTAGCTGCAGCTGGACTCTGTCATCTAACTGAATGTGTTGGTGCTGATCACGGGGCTCTGAGGGGGAGCAGCAGGAGGACTCTGGATACTGACGTCAGTGTATCTGTGGAAGCTCACACAGCGTGTCTCTGTCATTCAATATTGTGCTATATATTGTATCTATGCAAAGATGAACAGACTGTGTATCACTGGTCTCTGTGCTGCTGACTGCTTTGCTGCAGCTCTGATGTCATCATCACTCCTCCTCCACCTCAGCAGTCCCAGCATGCTGCTGTGGTGCACACAGGACCCACCCTCACTCTACACCTGAGCCATAGACCACACCCTCCACCTCAATATACACCACAGTTTTCTCTGCTATGGAAATGAGATCAGGAGGAAATCATCATTATTATTATTTAATAAATGCTCACATTAATGTGGGCTTATTTGTTTCATATTAGAACATTAGTCGAGTGTTTTTAGTATAAATGGTGAAAGTCCTCTTTTTGCTCCTCCCCTCACCTGTGGATGGACGGTGCTGTTACCGTGGTGACAGCTGTGAGCTTGGATGTGTTTCAGTCCTGCCTGGTTATCACTGCAGGAATCTTTACTTTCACATTTATTACAGGTATAACTCTGATTTTCTGTGTATTATGAACTAAATGTATCCTGATACACACAGAGATGGATGAGCAGAGGTCACATGATGACAGAAAAAACATGGAGTCTTTGATTTATTTAGATATTTATTGATGAATGCAAACAAACCCTGACACTGAACCATCGTCCAGCTTTCACAGAACAAACCTGATCACATGACCTGCTGACCCAAACAGTGAAAAGCTCCATGGCAACAACAACAAACAGCCTCACATATGTTAACAGAGGCTGTTAGAAGCACAGAGTCTTTACAGTCTTTCTCCTGTTTGTACACAGATCTCTGCACATCTTCATCACAGTTACTCACAGACGTGCAGAGTGTGTGGATATCAAAGCTAAGTTTCCACCATGTTTGTAGTCTGTACTGGGACTCATGGAGCATCTCTCTATGAGCACTCAGTGCTTTAAACAGTGAGTCCCAGTTTAACCAGCAGCCTTCACACCACACATCACACAGACATGGAAACTTCAAACCCTCAGACTGAAGACACCATCAGAATAAATACATTGTGATGAAGATGAATAACTGGAACAGTTTGCTGTGGTTTCTTCTGTTACTGTCAGAAATAGAGTCTGGCAGCACTTGCTCTCCTTCCACATGTTTAAGGAGGAAGTGAAGAAGAGTGAGTGAGTCGTCTTCCTCTGTGGCCCAACATCAGGCAGCAGCCACGTATTTTAAAAACCAGCACACTGCTTCAGAAACACTGAGTCCAGGTGACCAGAGTCATGTGATCAGTGAGGTCTTCACTCAGGACGTCACTGCTTCAGACCTGATTCAGAGGTTTATAAGGACGTGGATCATTGGTGGTGATGTTGTGTGAGAGCTGGTGAACCATGGGGAAAATAAATAAAAACCAGGCCATCAGCAATTCTACCCCCAACTCTAAACCTACATAATACACTATACACATAGTTATATAGGTTATAGTATGTTATATATAAACGTAGCTGAAGCAGTTCATTTTAATTTGTAGCTTCACGCTGCACTTCACATGTTTGTCCACCAGATGGCACCACAGAGGCCTGTGTTGGAAAGCTTTGAGTAATGAAGCATTTTCAATCCAAGCTTCAGAAAGCTTCATGTGGTCATCAAGGAACCAACCAGGAAATATCTGCTGTGTGTAAAAACAGCAACACAAGAATCCAGAATGAAGACAAGAAACTCAAAGCTCACACACAAACAGGTGGTGCTAATTTTCTGTAAAACACCACAGAAGTGAATCATCAAAGTTTCCATGTGAGCTAATGATGCTGCTGCAGAGTTTCTGTTAACCTCCTGTGACCCCGCCTCCTCATACAGAGACATCTGATTGGTTTATTCATTCTGCTCAGCACAGACCTGCTGCACCCTGGATCCCAAAAAGAGCTCCAGTTGGATCCAGTTTGATCCAGTTTGTGCAGTAAATCTAATGACAGAGCTCCAGGTGCACCTGCAGAGTCTTCTTGTTGTTTCAACCATGAACTCTGTTAAATGCAGTAATCAAACCATCATAGATCATAGATGCTGTTTGACAGATGAAGCTGTCCCTCTAAGTGTAATCTAACACAGCTTACTAAACTCACTGCAGTCTGTCCTACCTGGACATCAGGACAGACATCAGGCAGTCAGGCATCAGATAGATGATGACATATTTGTTACTGTGTCTAACTGTGAGGAACTGAAGCAAAGGCTGAGGACAGACCCTGGATTAATCTGAGGACTTTGGTGGTCCTGCTGATGTGTTCAGTCTGTGATTGGACAGAGAGCAGGGGTCCAGGACCTGATGGGATTCAAACCATCAACTGTGTTTATATCTGTCACCACAGCTTCACATTTCTTTTTTCTTAAATGAGCTTCATGGTGTTGTTCTTGGCTGGTTTTGTGTTTGCTCTACACATCCTTCCACAGACGACACCATCATAGACACCAAAGGTGGTTCAATAAGTCAAGACTGCTCTGACTGAATCAAACACTTCCTGTGTCTCTTTGGTGTCAGGCAGAACATCAGTCTAACACCTCATTATTTCACTCTGACCTCTATGTTGGTAGAACGTGTTAGCAGAAACATATTGAGCTGTGTGGATGGACTCAAACGTACTGATATGTATTAGAAACAGTTCTCTGTGTTCGTCTGTAGAGCTGAAGAAAGAAGACACAAAGAACACCAACTGGGTGAAGTCCAGGTGTTTGACTTGTTCAGTGTAGAGCACTGTGACCTGGATGAACCTATGCACCACTATGATGTTCTAGATCATAGACTATGGTTTCATCATGTTAGAGACTGTCTCCCAGTTTAACCTACCAGTGATGGACACAGTGGAAGTGATGTTGGTCCTGCTGATGTTACAGATTGAGGTCAGGCTGATCTTTATTATCACTGATGGACAGATTCATTTGGTTTTTGTGTCGTTCAGACTTCAGTATCACTGCTGCAGGTTGGATGAATTCTTATACTACGAAACAGGTTTGTGTTTCTTTTATTTGACATGATTCACCAGGAAGTTCTGATCACTTTGTCTTTCCTGTCTCCTTTTAGTCTGAAAGAACTTGGTTTGAAGGTGCTTTTATTTTGGAGTCCCCTCTGACTATAATCATATATTTAATGTTAGGTATTGTTTGAGTCGAAGCCTTTAAGTGGTTTATCTACACGGATCTATATTCATCAGGAGAGGAAACATCCTGTTTTTATGACATTATTGTTCTTACTGATCAAACCAACAGAGTAAAGATGTTTAAAGGTTTTAGTGTGAAGACTGTGATCCAGGTCTGAAGAAGATCCACGTCACCATCCTGTCCTGTCGATCACTCAGGACTAAAAGTCTTTTTATTTTCAGACATCACTTCCTGTGCTGTAAGTCCCGCCTCCCTCAGTTTGAGCAGCTCTGAGGTTAATAACACACATATAAGAGTCAGAGTTCAGCATCAGCCCACAGTCACGTTACAGGTGACTCCAGGCTGCTAGCATAGCTGAGACACTGACAGAGGAGCTGTGAGTGTGAATGTGATGAAGCATTGTCTGGACGACCAAGATGTCTGGTCGTCCTCTGGCATTTTCCACCCTCCTCCTTTAGCTGGATCCTCGTCAGGCGATTTCAGTGGTCCTTCTAGACCACGGAGAAGGAGAGGGAGAAGAGGAGGTATTCAGGTGAAGCTCAGGATGTACTGGCGGCGTGGTTTGGCTGGTAAGCGACGTCGAGCGTGCGTTGTCTCCTGTGTCCAGAAAAGCTCCATGGAGGGGGACTTGTTTTCCACGGCCTTGTTTGGATACGCTGGGCCCGGCTCTTTGAGACCGTGCCACCTTAGGAGGGTTTATCCAGACTCTTCTTCGGGCTGGCTTTTTCTTCCCTCGGTGAGTGGATTCTACGAACGTGACGGCTCGAACCCTGTGTATTTACGTCCCTTAACTCGAATAATGAGGCTTCTAGCTCACTGATTATGGTGCTTTTTAACGCTCGATCTCTCTCTAATAAATCATTCTTGTTGAATGATTTTATACTATCTAAAAAACTCGATTTTTTATTCCTGACTGAGACCTGGCAGCGGGATGTAGACTACTCGTCACTTATTGAACTCTGCCCGGATGGCTATACTTTTATTACCCAGCCTCGGTTGTCTGGTCGGGGTGGTGGGCTTGCCGTGGCTTTCCAGGACCGTTTCTCCTGCCTCTCCGTGAAAACTGGACTTTTTCGCTCGTTTGAGCTGCAGCTGCTTAAAATTGGTAACAAGGATCCTTTTTTCTGTGCTGTGATGTATCGTCCACCTGGATATAACAGGTTATTTTTATCGGAGCTCAGCAACTTCTTATCCGCTACTATGAAGCTGTCTAGGGTGCTTATAGTTGGGGACTTTAACATTCACGTTGATGATGACTCCGACCCATTCGCCAGAGACTTTATGAACATTATGGATTCTTTTCATTTTGCTCAGCATGTGTCTGGTCCTACACACAGCAAAGGTCTGGACCTTGTTTTTTCTTTCGGTTTGAATATTGATTTTATTTGCTCTGAGGACATTTTTATTTCTGATCACTATGTTATTGTTTTTAACTTGTCTTTTAATGAGCCTTTCAATCAATCAATCAATCTTTATTTATAAAGCGCTTTTCATACAAAAAAAAAACTGTAGCACAAAGTGCTTTACATGGTTAAAAGCAGCCCACCCACCCCACCCCACCCTCCCACTCACTCCCCACACTCTCATTAACATAAACGGTCATGGATACACACTCCCCCCCCCCCCCCCCCCCCCCCACACACACACACACACACACACACACACACACACACCCCTTTATCCCCCTGTCAGACGGATGGTTAGCTCTCGCATCTTAAACTCCTCCACAGCAGAGAAATTTGTGGATGCTTTTAACTTACAGCTATCTCCTCAAAATGGTGTTGATTTCTCAACCAGTCTTTTTAATAATTATTGCCTTTCTATTTTAGATGAAATTTGTCCGGTTAAGACGAGGAGTGTTTCTGCCTCCAAATCTCCTCCTTGGCTAAATGACAGTATTCGTTGTCTTAAACGTGATTGTCGTAAAGCGGAGCGCAGGTGGAGGAAAACTCATCTAAATGTTCACCTCCTCTATCTTAAGGACCTTTTAGCTTCTTTTAATAATGCGATCAGAGATGCGAGGGCTGCCCATTTCTCACACTTGGTTACAAAGAGCAAAGGCAATCCTAAGGTGCTATTCAACACCATTAGTGACATTGTTACTCCTGCTCTACCTGCGGCCCCTATTTCATCTAATGAGGACTGTGAAAATTTTCTCTCTTTTCTGCTTGCAAAAATTCATAACGTGAGAATGAGATTTACATACTCAACACCTGTTATCTCGATCTCTACCCCATCCCGGCCCATTGTCTTGGATACTTTCTCTCCGGTTTCACTACCTGAGCTAGTGAAATTAGTGAATTCAGTGAAAGCATCCTCCTGCTCACTTGACATTATACCTGCATCATTATTCAAAAATGTCTTCCAGTCTATTGGCCCATGTGTGCTCACTTTAATCAACTCTTCACTGACGTCTGGTATAGTTCCGGTTTATTTTAAAAACGCTGCTATTCTCCCACTTTTAAAAAAACCTCAGCTAGACCCCTCTCTTTGGAGCAGCTACAGACCCATCTCTAAATTACCGTTAATCGCTAAGCTTCTAGAAAAGGTTGTGGCTAAGCAGCTTATGGCAACTCTAGATAAACATGGCATTTACGATAAGTTTCAGTCCGGTTTTCGTCAATTTCACTCCACGGAGACAGCCCTTCTTAGGGTCTCAAGTGATATCTTGATGGATAATGATGCAGGAAAATGCTCTGTTCTACTCATGTTGGACCTCACATCAGCTTTCGACACAGTTGACCATCACATCATCATTGAAAGGCTGAAAAAATGGGTTGGTGTATCTGGAACTGCATTAGAGTGGTTCTCCTCTTATCTCATCTCATCATCCATCCTTTTCTGTGGCAGTCTCCAATTTTAGGTCATCCTCTACCTCCCTTACTTATGGTGTCCCTCAAGGGTCAGTTTTGGGGCCTTTATTGTTTTTAATATATCTTCTCCCCCTCCAGCATATAATGGGCTCTTTTGAGGACATTTCACTGTCATTATCACTGTTATGCTGATGATATTCAGTTGTACATTTGTTTTAAGCCCCAGGATTTATCTAAGCTTCAGCGTCTGAATGATTGCTTAGATTTGATCAAACATTGGATGGCTGCAAATTTCCTCCAACTCACGAGGGGAAAACCGAAATCCTCGTATGCGCCCCTGATAGATTTCTATCGCAGATACTGAAAGCCCTTGGTCCTCTCTCACTCTATGTTAAATCCTGTATCAGGAATTTAGGTGTCACCTTTGACTCGAGTCTCACATTAGATGGGCATGTCAATTCTCTGGTTCGGTCTTGTTTTTAACATTTAAGAAATGTGGCTAGGCTAAGGCCGATTTTATCTCGCTCTGAACTGGAGATTGCTATACATGCATTTATCTCGTCACGCTTGGATTATTGTAATTCGCTGTTTATGTGTCTAAGCAAAGGTTCTCTGGATCGTCTGCAGGTTGTGCAAAACGCTGCAGCGAGGCTTTTGACAAAATCCTCCAAGTACTCACATGTGACACCGTTGTTATCTCAGTTACACTGGCTTCCTGTTAAATTTAGAGTAGATTTTAAGATCCTGGTCTTGACCTACAGAGCTGTGCACGGACTGGCACCTGCCTACATCTTTGATCTGCTACAGCCCTATCTCCCTAGCAGGTCTTTGAGGTCATCTGAGCAGGGCTTACTTGCTATAAAAAATACTAAGAGGAGGACTAAGGGTGACAGAGCTTTTGCCAATGTGGCCCCGAGACTGTGGAACTCTCTCCCCCAAGCATTAAGAACTGTGGACTCAGTAGCTGTTTTTAAAAAACAACTCAAAACTCACCTTTTTAAAACTGCTTTTGGTTATTTTTTTGCCTGTTTTATTTTCTCTTTTTAAATCTTTTTATGACTTGTAATCTTATGTGCAGCACTTTGTGATTCTGTCTTGAAAGGTGCTATATAAATAAAAATTTATTTATTTATTTGTTTGTTTGTTTATGTTTCTATGGTAACTAAATCATTAGGATTGAATCTGTTCTTGTTGAGGTGACCTGTTAGTGTTTGGACTCGAGTGAGTCAGTGAAACTGACATTGATCCTAGACAGTCGGCTACATCACTGGCAGTCTCTGGCTTTTCCTCACAAGAGGCTCGGCTGCCAATCAAACAACTAACTAACCAACTCCAGTCAACAAATCATCAGCTAACTTAACAACACAGGTATTTACCTCCTTTGGGTCGGACTTTTTTTCTTTTTTACAAGCGGTTGGTCTGGACCAACAATTAAATAGTGTCGTCTGTCCGCCTCTTTTCATGTCTGATGTCTCCACAGTTCAGTTAGCAAGCATTTAGTTAGCACCAGCAACTGCGCTAACAAACATACAGCATGCTGGTATTAGTACTGGATCAATAATACTGGATGAATGTGTGTGTGTGTGTGTGTATATACATGTAGATGTTTTTAGTGCCTTTTAATAATAATGTACATACATTTTAAATGTAATTCCACTTGTTTGTTTTTGGAACAGTCACCACTAGATGTCAGTAGACTACAGACTGCAGTCAGCTGAGTTCTGTTCTCTTGCCCCTCCAAAGTGCATAATCTCAGCTATGGTGGCTGCAGGAGGACAAAAAGCTCTGACTGGTTGATCCATATGGAGTGTAGGCTGTCAGTCTGGTCTATTACCTGGGGTCCGTTCTTCGTACCTCGCTAAGTAAGTTAGCTGGATTTGATTGTTGACGATTTCGCGTGATCTTGGATCGTTCGGTTCTCCGAAGCTCATCTGGGACTTGCTGTCATAGCAACAGATCCGTAAGCGTAAACCTGCTCGGGAGCAGGCTTACTTTATGTAAACAGGATTAGATCGCGGCCACTCAGGTATGTCCGCTTCATTTATACGAAAGCAACAGCGATAGTTCTCCACTGTTTTTCCATAAATAAATATTATCAATGTAACTAAAGATAATGCAGTATTTGATTCTTTTATTGATTTCATACAGATACATACAGGTCATTTCCTAAAAAAAGGGAAATGTACTATTAATCATTCTATTCCATGTATTTGATTATTTCAGATGTAATTCATATTTTAGAGTAGTAATAGTAAATTACAAGATGAGAGACCACGGCTATAAAAGCGAAGGTGGATTTGGGAAGTCTGTCGCAGCCATGTCCTGTCCGTTTGTACGCGAGCAACCCATTGCGGAAGGTGCAAGATTGATAAGGAGAGTTTTCAGAATTCAGCGGATATTGCGGGATAGATGGGATAGACAGGATCCTTCCTTATATATATATATATATATATCTCAACTTACTGTGCATGCTTCAGTCACCCCTTGCATGGGAACAGGTAGAAGTGATGGAGTGTTATGTAAAACTACACACAAAAAAACCCACAATGTCAATAAATGTCACAGTACAAAAAGCATTGTAATTAAGGCAACAACCAAATATTTTACATTGTGCAAATAGAATTATGAGCTCATTCACCAGTTATGAAGGTGCTGCTGCTACTGCACCCCAGCTGCTGGTCTAAGGAAGAGCTGCCCCCAGGGATGCCCTCAACAATGGGTCTGGTGGCATTCAACCCTAGGGCCAGCTCCTCTGCCGGGGTGTGACGAGGGGGTGCAGGACCACCACCTGTCTTTATTTGCTCTGCCCTTTTCTTGGTTGCTGTTATAAACAAACAAACAGATTATTTCAGGGTCTCTTTTCAAGAGACTAAAAGCAATATAAGTGATAAATATTACCATTCTGTAGAATATTCTTATATTTCACTTTTACTTGTTCCCATGTTCTAGTGGGTCCTGTTGTGGCTCTAATGTGAAAGAGGATATAATGTAATATAATATAATATGATATAATGTAATATAATATAATAAATTACTTACGAGTTTAATTTGTCAGCAACTTTCTGCCAGCCCTCTCTCCTTGCTTTTGCAGCCTTTGCAGTGTTCCCTTGCGTTTTAATTAAACTCTGAAACTCCTGAAATCCCTCAATCAAGAGTTCTTGCTCTGCTGCCGTAAAATACTGAGCGCGCTCCTCCGACATCTTCGCCGACCAATCAAAGGGTTGCCGATCAATGTTTCTACTATCGATGCGTAGCCCCTTTTAAGCCACCCAGTGATCTCACATTACTTCATCCAGCTGTACTAATTGTCAACAACAGGTGTGTTCGGAGAACCGGATTAGCGATGTGGCTGCCGTCAGCAGCAGTTATGCAGTTTAAGACAATTTCATGGTTTAAGTTACAATAAATAAGTTAAAAATACCTTATTTTAATATATCAGATTTAATGTATACATTGTTGGTTTGAAAATAAACATTTAAAGAGGTTTACAGAATGTTTCCAGGGTGGAACCAATGTTCAGTCTGTTGTTTGGGGTTGACAATATTTTCAGTTACACGCCACACTCGATAGAGGGCAGCATGCTTTCCTCTCTCACTTGGTGGTAGAGCTATGCAGACACATGCAACGAAGTTTTCCAGCTGTGAGAAGGAGTGACACTGCAAGATGTGTTTTCATTAACCCCTGCAAGTTAATGCGGCCAATGAGGTACGGAATTTGTATTTTATATGTCGTGATAGGAAAAATAAGATGTTTGTTTGTAACTGAACTGTCGAGTTTATGGTAGTCATGTCTAATATGTTAACATTTTGTAAAGGTAAAATTGTGAGTGTTTTTATGTTGTTTAATAATGTGCTTTTTTGTTTATTCTCTATGAGAACAATTTACTGTGGGAATTGATTATTTTATGTTGTTTGTACAGTTCTCACGGCATCGTTGGTGGCACCTGTGTGCAATAAATGCCAGTAAAAATCAAGAACGCCTTGTGTCCGTTTTTCAACTTGGAGGGAGTTAGAGTGAGAACTCAGTCTGCTCGACGTGAGGCGAGGAGACGAGGAGCTGTGCCTGTCATCCACTGAGCAAGAAGAAATTCATCGTACTCTAGCATCAGACAGATAAGACTGTGCATACGCCAGTAACCTAAGCAGCAAGCAGTTGAAGTTTTACATGGATGATCCTTTAAGTGATACATTTAAAACAAGTTAAATGTTAGGAAGCGGATCAACTTTGTTAACTGCTTTAAAGGAACACTGTAAGAACTGAAACTTTAAGTAATCTGGTGCTCTGTATATTTCATTTCTAAGTTCATGGTTCTGTCCAATTAAGATTTTTTATAGGTGAAGTCATTTTACCTATTTGTGCTATTTGGATGCTAGAAGTGTTGTAGAATTAAGTGCTGCGTCGTATGTGTTGTTGGTTTTCGGAAAAGGTTCACCATATTTATACGACTCAAGATGGTATTCATTTAGATATTTTATTAAGGTTTAAGGTGTTGTAAAATCTTGAAGGTATTATCCATTGTTAATGTTTGGACAAGTTCATCTAAAGGCAAGGTTAAGCTTGTAGCTATTAATATTTCAGGCAATTGAGCTGGTCTATTGTTAAACCGCATGTCTGTTAAAGGTATAGCTATAATTTATTTTGTGCCAGGTAATAAGTAAACATCGCAAAATGGATCAAATGACTGAATATGAAACTAAGAATGGCGACTTACTTGAGGATAGTAGTGCCACAAATGTACAGCAGTCACGTGAAGAGGAGCCACGAAGAAGTCAGAGACCTCGAAAGCTTACTGAAAAGGCTCAGCAACTGCATGATGATAAGTCAAAAAAACTTCAGCATCGTTTCACTATAACTTATGATAAATGGAAAGCAACCGCCAAGCAAGCTAAGAAAATGATAAAGGGAGCCCCCTCTGTTGAGGTTGTGAAGGATTTGATGTGTAAGTCAAGTTGTGCATCAGCAGATGTGAAACACGCATATGAAGATTTGCGCAAATGTGCTTCTCCAGACAGTGAGATCCGTCATAGAGTAGACACCTGTGACGCAGTATCTAAAATAATCTTGGACAATGCAACCACTTATCTTCAGAATAAAGATAACGAAGATGTTCAGACAGAGGATTTAGTCTGGCCTAAGTCTAGTTCAGTGTTTTCATCTTCAGCTTCTCAAGGCAAAGGTAAGGGCTCTCAAAGAAGTTTAAGCTCTGCAAGCAGTTCCAGCATAAAGTCACAAAAGTCAAGCCTTTTCTCCATTAAGAGACAAGAGGCCGTAGCAGAGCTGGCTGCCACACAAGCTGCACTAAAGGTCCTGCAGGAGATAGAATATGAACAGCAAGAACTTGAAAGCCTTGAAGAAGAAGATAGAAAGAGGACTGCATTACAAGAGGAAGAAAATGTGGCAAGAAAGAAAGCACTGGAAGAGAAGCGCAGACAAATAGAGCGCTTACAGACTGTTAAGAAGCTAAGTGCGGCAAAAGCATGGCTCCAAGTTTATGAACAAGATGCAAGCTCAGATGAGGAAATAACAGAGTTACTTCATAACCACGCAGCTCAGCAACATAGATCTCCAGGAGCTATAAGGAGTCCACGTGAGCATCCTGTGATACACCAAGCAGATAGTGTCACAGTCCTCGCTGAAGCAATAGCAGAGTCTATTAATGTAAGCCGTCTCCCAGCACCTGAACCGTCTGTCTTCATGGGAGACCCACTAAGATACAATGATTGGAAGATGTCATTTCAAACCCTAATAGGCAGGAAAAACATTCCAGTAAATGAAAGGGTCTATTACCTTCGTAAATATGTTGGTGGACCTGCAAAAAGGGCCATTGAAAGTTATTTCCTATTAGGAACGGATGCAGCTTACAACTCAGCATGGGATATCCTGGAAGAAAGATTTGGAAGCTCATTTGTGATAGCTAAAGCTTTCAAGGATAAGCTTGCAGCATGGCCCAAAATTGGACCCAAAGACAGTGTTGAACTGAGGGATTTTTCAGACTTCCTTAGAGGCTGCCAGGCTGCAATGTCCCAGATTAAGGGTCTGGAAGTATTGAACGACTGTGATGAAAATCAAAAACTTCTAACAAAACGGCCAGATTGGTTGGTGGCCAGTTGGAATAGGAAGGTGATTGAGACAGAAGAAACTTGTAATGTGTTTCCTACTTTTAGTCAGTTTGTGGAATTCATCACAAAGGAAGCAAAAATAGCTTGCAATCCAGTAACTTCTCTTCATGCCCTAAAGTCCAATGATGTTGAAAAAATAAAGACAACAAAGGCACGAAACATTGGTGCAAAGGTGCTTGTGAGCAACTCGGAAGAGAATGCAGAACGCAAGAGATGCACCTTTTGTGAAAAATGCAATCATGGTATTCAGACATGCTGGAAATTCAAGGAAAGACCAGTTGAAGAACGTGTTAAATTTGTTCAGACAAAGAAGTTGTGCTTTGGATGTTTACAACCAGGACATCATTCAAGGACCTGCAAAAGGAGGAGTGTTTGTGAAACATGTAAGGAAAAACACCCAACATGTTTACATGAAGATCACGAAAGAGCAACCAGAAGAGAGAAAAGCAGTGATGAGCATGGGGAGAGTGTAAAAAACTCAAAATATGCTAAGTCAACGAAAGGAACAGAGAGCAAACACACTCCTGAACTATCAAGTGAAGCTACATCAAACAGAGTAGTGCAAGGCATGGACAGCATGTACTCCTCTACAGTTGTCCCAGTTTGGTTATCTACATCAAGTAACCCAGAGAATGAAATTCTTGTATATGCACTACTTGACAACCAAAGCGACACCACATTCATTATGCAAGATAAGGCAGAAGCTCTGGAAATGAAAGGGGAGGCTGTGCAGTTAAAACTCTCCACACTTTCATCCAGAAATACAATCATCCCAAGTCAGAGGTTAGTTGGACTGCAGGTGAGAGGTTTCTATTCATCAAAGAAGATTTCTCTCCCTGTAACCTATTCAAGAGAGTTCATCCCTGCCAATCTAAGTCACATTCCTACACCAAAAACGGCAAGAGCTTGGCCACACCTAGAGCATCTTGCTGAGGAGATTGCTCCATCGATTGAGTGTGATGTAGGGCTTCTCATAGGATACAACTGTCCACAGGTTTTGCTACCCCGAGAGGTTGTCCCAGGTAAAGACAATGAGCCATTTGCTCAAAGGACAGATCTTGGATGGAGCATAGTCGGTTGTGTTAGCCCATGTGTCGACTATGGTGATGCTATAGGAAGCAGTCACAAGATTGTCATGAAGTCAGTGAAACCTCATCTCCAGACATCTAAGAAGCTCACAAATGAAGTGAAATACATATGTCGAACCCAAGTTAAGGAGTTCATTTCACCACCAGATGTGCTGAGGATGCTTGAGTCTGACTTCAGTGAGAGAAGAGTGGAGGATGCTAATTTATCCCAGGAAGATTTGCGTTTCCTAACCATAATGGAAGAAGGAATCAGAATTAAAGCAGATGGTCACTGTGAAATGCCGCTTCCCTTCAAGAAAGATCGACCAAATCCCCCAGACAATAAGGCATGTGCAGTTCACAGGCTCCGATGCTTGAAAGGAAGATTTGAAAAAGACAAACAATACCAAAAGGACTACACAACCTTTATGAGTGAAATCATAACAAATGGAGATGCAGAAAAGGTCCCAATAGGAGAAATTAACAACAGTCCTGTGTGGTAGATTCCTCATCACGGGGTGTATCACCCACACAAGCCAGGAAAAATACGGGTTGTGTTCGACTGCTCAGCAAGATTTGAAGGCGTGTCATTAAATGATTACCTTCTCACTGGACCAGAATTAACGAACAGCCTGATAGGTGTTCTCTGCCGCTTTCGCAAGGGACAAGTTGCTATAATGTGTGATATTGAGCGTATGTTCCATCAGTTTCACGTCAAAGCAGAGGACCAGGACTACTTGAGATTTCTCTGGTGGGACGATGGGAACTTCCAGGCTCAACCATCTGTCTATCGCATGCGAGTGCACCTATTTGGAGCTGCCTCCTCCCCTGGTTGTGCAAACTTTGGGTTGGAACATGTTGCCGCCCAAGGACATGGTCACTACAGTGAAACAACCATTCAGTTCATTGAACGAAACTTTTACGTGGACGATGGGCTCACAAGTGTCGCAACCAAGGATGAAGCCATCAAGTTAGTAAAGGAAGCAAGGCAACTCTGCAGTGCTGGCAAACTGCGAATTCACAAATTCATTTCCAACAATCATGAGGTACTTACATCCATTCCAGAGAGTGAACGTGCAGATTCAGTACGAAATCGTGACTTGGTTCTTGGTGAGTCCCAAATTGAGAGAGCTCTGGGAATCAAATGGTGCATTGTTTCAGACCAGTTCCGTTTCAGAGTGATTGTGGATGAGCGCCCACTTTCTAGAAGAGGAGTCTTATCAACTGTGGCATCCATCTATGACCCTCTTGGCTTTGTGGCACCATTTGTTCTGGTTGGAAAGCAAATACTCCAACAGATGTGTCAAGACAAGGTTGGATGGGATGAGCCACTGTCAGAAGAGCTCAAACCACGGTGGGAGTCTTGGCTGTTAGATTTAAAGAACCTGGCTGACATCAAAATTCAGCGCTGTTATCTCCCAGAAGGTTTTGAGAAAGTTGAAAGATATGAGCTGCATCATTTCTCAGATGCGAGTGTTAAAGGGTATGGTGAATGTTCTTACTTGAGAGCAATCAGTGTTTCAAACCAAGTCCACTGCTCTTTAGTTATTGGCAAAGCCAGGGTGACTCCTACAAAGGTCACCACAGTACCCAGGCTTGAGCTATCAGCAGCAGTTATTGCTGTGCGAACGAGTGACCTGCTTAAAAGGGAGTTGGAAGTTCAAGCCAAAGAATTCTTCTGGACAGATTCGAAGGTTGTTCTTGGATACATCAACAACGATGCTAGAAGGTTTCACATATTTGTGGCAAATCGTATTCAGCGTATCCAAGAAGGTTCCAATCCAGACCAATGGAGATATGTGACTTCTGAGAACAATCCTGCTGACCATGCATCACGGGGTCTGACAGCAAAGGGACTAATTACTTCCAACTGGTTCACTGGTCCAGATTTTCTCTGGCAGGATAAACTTCCTGCTGATGACATTAAGGTGGGAGAGTTGGGAGCTGAAGATCTAGAACTTCGTAAGACTTTTGTCCATAAGACACTGACCACAAAAGATTCGTTGCTCAATCATTTCTCAAGGTTCTCAAACTGGATAAGGCTAGTTAAAGCCATTGCACGACTCATGCGATGTGTCAAAGAGCTCAAGGGTCTGATGTGCAGAACAAACGAAGTCACCAGTCTTGAGGAGAGGAAAGAGGCAGAGTTTTTCATCATAGCTACTGTCCAAAACGAACTGTTTTCCGAAGAAATCAAAGATCTGAAATTGAAGGAGACAATAACAAGAGATCGTGCAAATAGGCTGCACAAACTGAATCCCTTCTTGGATGAAAAGGGTGTGCTAAGAGTGGGAGGTCGGCTGGAGCATGCAGATTTACACCCACACATCAAACATCCAGTGATCCTGCCGAGCAAAACCCACATATCAAGGTTACTGATTGAACACTTCCATCAAAAGGTTCATCACCAGGGACGTGGGATGACTATGAATGAGCTGCGATCAAATGGCATTTGGCTATTAGGATGTAGTCACGCAGTGTCTTCCTACATCTACAAGTGTGTCAAATGTAGGAAATTTAGAAGGAATGCTGAAGTACAAAGAATGGCAGATTTACCGCGTGAAAGAGTTGAAACATCGCCTCCCTTTTCCTATTGTGGAATGGACTGCTTTGGCCTGTTTTACGTTAAGGAGGGAAGAAAGGAACTTAAACGCTACGGTCTGCTATTCACATGTCTGTGCTCTCGTGCTGTGCATATAGAGCTGCTCGACGACATGACCAGTGATCTTTATTAATGCTCTTCGAACCTTTATCGCCATACGTGGAAGTGTTCGACAGCTTCGGTCAGATCAGGGCACCAACTTTGTTGGAGCAAGACGAGAGTTCTTGGAGTCTGTAAAGAAAATGGACCAAGAAAGCCTAAGACAACTAGGCTGTGAGTTTGTCATGAACCCAGCATCTGCCAGCCATATGGGTGGGGCCTGGGAAAGGCAGATCAGGACAATTAGAAGTGTGTTGACATCCATTCTGGATCATTCATCCAAAAGACTTGACACTTCATCCTTGCGTACCTACCTTTATGAAGTCATGGCGATCATAAATAGTAGGCCCTTAACAACTCACCTGCTGAATGATCCCACTGGTCCACAGCCTCTTACACCGAATCACATCCTGACCATGAAGTCTTCAGTGGTTTTACCACCACCTGGTGAGTTTGTGAAGGAAGACCTTTATCTTTGCAAGAGATGGCGCAAGGTGCAATACCTGGCCAATGAATTTTGGACCAGATGGAAAAGGGAATACTTGCTGAATCTTCAGCAGAGAGGAAAATGGTACAAAACACAGAGAAATGCCAAGATCAATGACATTGTGATGCTGATGGATAATAGTCTACCCAGACATGAGTGGAAGTTGGCCAAGGTAACCAAGGTGTACCCTAGTGAGGATGGAATCATTAGGAAACTCGAGCTGCTAATCAGTGATGCGACACTGGATGACCAAGGAAAAAGAGTTAATAAGCCAGTGTATCTTGAGAGACCCATCCACAAAACAGTTACCCTACTTGAAGCTGAATAGTTCAGAACTCCTGTCTCTGTAACTTATGTTTGACCCAAGAGACTATCTACACTTATTTTTTCCTTTGCAATGAGGTTCAGTTGAAAATCACCAGTGATTTGGTGGGAGTGTGGCTGCCGTCAGCAGCAGTTATGCAGTTTAAGATAATTTCATGGTTTAAGTTACAATAAATAAGTTAAAAATACCTTATTTTAATATATCAGATTTAATGTATACATTGTTGGTTTGAAAATAAACATTTAAAGAGGTTTACAGAATGTTTCCAGGGTGGAACCAATGTTCAGTCTGTTGTTTGGGGTTGACAATATTTTCAGTTACACGCCACACTCGATAGAGGGCAGCATGCTTTCCTCTCTCACTTGGTGGTAGAGCTATGCAGACACATGCAACGAAGTTTTCCAGCTGTGAGAAGGAGTGACACTGCAAGATGTGTTTTCATTAACCCCTGCAAGTTAATGCGGCCAATGAGGTATGGAATTTGTATTTTATATGTCGTGATAGGAAAAATAAGATGTTTGTTTGTAACTGAACTGTCGAGTTTATGGTAGTCACGTCTAATATGTTAACATTTTGTAAAGGTAAAATTGTGAGTGTTTTTATGTTGTTTAATAATGTGCTTTATTGTTTATTCTCTATGAGAACAATTTACTGTGGAAACTGATTATTTTATGTTGTTTGTACAGTTCTCACGGCATCGTTGGTGGCACCTGTGTGCAATAAATGCCAGTAAAAATCAAGAACGCCTTGTGTCCGTTTTTCAACTTGGAGGGAGTTAGAAGCGAGCTCAAAGTTGGCGCGATGATTTGATCTTGGATGTAGTAAGCGAGGTACGAAGAACGGACCCCTGAGCTCTACGCCTATTTAATCTGGAGGAGGCTGAACAAGGTCATGAAAAGAATCTGAATAGAGCTTTGTGAGTGACTGAAAGCTATTTTGGACAGTTGTAAAACTGAACTAGTAAAATGCACGACTTTGGAAAAGCTTACTTATAACACTGAATAGAGTTCAGATGAAACAATATTTGAATTTCAATTCCACATGTCCTACGATCTTGGTTATATTTAAGATCTTTGGATATGGTGTTCAATAAAGAGCAAAGAGGCTGTAACGAACACCATATTTTAACCACACTTTTGGCAAACACATGTATTTACCTATTTATTTATATGCCTGTCTTCTTTTTGTTAAGGGTGGTGTGTTAGTGAACCCAGACGCAGACCTCTCGTTAAAGTTGAACAGTGTCTTTATTTACAGTGAAGCCAATCCACAGTTATCCACAGTGCAAAGTCACTTCAGTGCTCACCTCGTGTGTCCACACAACTCTCGTGAATAGTGACGTCTCTCTGTCTCGTTCATTTCCTGGACAAAAAAAGGCAAACAGACACAATTAGCCTTCCTCCGCTATCAAACGCTTGTCTTACACTCGCTGAGCTCGAGTCACTACCAGGCTTGGTGGAATACTCCAGCGCTGTCTGTCACTCAGCCACACCATTAAATAGCTCTGCCAACGATGGTGGATGATTGGCAGCAGCTGGCGAGGAATCAGTCGCAGGTGGGACAGCTCAGAGTGGCAGTGTTGTGCCCTTAAACAGGGGAAATAGTGAGGAGAGGTGAAAGAATGGCACAGACACGCAGCTCTCACTCTCACTCGTCTGTATTGAGTAAAGGAGCAATACAACCAAAACAATATTCTTATGGATGCACTCAATCTCAGGACAACTGTATCCAAACTAAGTCACTATTGTTCGCTGCATTAGCTGATGAGAATACTTTAGATAACATGAACTGTAGCATTAGACAAAAACATCTTTTTAACTCGCACATGTTAGCTGACACAGTCACTAACTTTCCACAGCAATGAAATAATACTTTAAGTACTACATGTCTTTCAGTAGTTAACTTATACAGATAGTAACAGAAAAATCTTCACACAATATGGCGGAGTAATAGTGAAAACTAGCATAGACAGCAACAGCGTTTAACTGGAACTTCTCAGCAAAATAGTCTGCAATTCACATCTTTCGCTACAATGAACAATGATAACGTAATAAACAACAGTAACACACATTTATACAGATATGTGCATGGCAGTTACCTTAAACAGGGGAAATAGTGAGGAGAGGTGAAAGAATGGCACAGACACGCAGCTCTCACTCATCTGTATTGAGTGAAGGAGGCGCGCGAAACCACCTACTGGAGCCCTGAGGCATTACCAATGGATCGACGCACAATCAACCCAGACAGAACTTTCAATACTTATCTTCCTCTATATTCCCACTGCATATTCTATTCTAAAACAATCAAAGCAACAAATAAAACATTAATAAAGGCATGACATGAAATGTAAGGAACAGAGATGTACAACTCCAAAACTAATCAAATTTATGATCCACCACAGCAGCACTTCCGGGTCGGAGATCTCCCGTTGCTACGCAACCGCGTAACAATTGCAGCGGAGCCGGAGAGAAAAACAGAGCGAGAGAGAGAGAGAGAACAAACACACACATACACACAGGTCGCCGGTCGGGGCACCGTCGGACCTGACACTTCTCTTGTTTCCCTTTTATCCATCACTTTATTTTTCTAATGTAAGTGGAGTCATACAAACTTGTGGCAGATATGAGAAGACTCCTTGGGCATCATTTACTACTATGTGCAAAGACATGTTTTAATGTGTGCAACAACAAACAACAAACAAATAAATAATAAATAAATTGTATTTATGTAGCACCTTTCTAGACAGAATCACAAAGTGCTGCACATAAGATAACAAATAAAAAAAGGGTGAAACAGACAATATAAAACAGGCAGAAATTTAACCAAAAACAGTTTAAAAAGGTGAGTTTTGAGTTGTTTTTTAAAAACAACGACTGAGTCCACAGTTCTTAATGTGTGAGGGAGAGAGTCCACAGTGTCGGGGCCACAGTGGAAAAAGCTCTGTCACCCTTAGTTCTTAGTCTGTTTTATAGCAAGTAAGCCCTGATCACATGACCTCAGGGACCTGCTGGGGACATCGAGCTGTAGCAAATAAATGCAACATGAAAATTATTGTGAGATTTATAAAATGTGTACCAACCTGTTTTGTTCTTTGCTTGATGCATGTTAATGAATCCAAATGAGTGAAAATCAGTGTTCACCATCTGTAACCTGCACACTGTCACACACTCTTATTTCTCCAGATAAAGAATCTTGCTTACCTCATGGTAAGATGGGTAAATGGTGAGGATACTGTAAGAGAGCGTGGTTAAGAGAGGGAGAAGCAATAACTAAATAATAAGCTGGGCTTGGCTTCAAATAACATCGGTCTAACTATTGTTTTCCCTGAGACACGCTGGCTCATGTAAACTAGCAAATAAATAAAAAAGAAAAAAATCATTTCAATTCAATGTTATTTATATAGCACCAAATCAACATAGCAGTCACCTCAAGGTGCTTTATATTGTAAGGTAAAGACTGTACAACAATACCGAGGAAACAGAGGAAACTCCAACTATCATATGACCCCCTATGAGCACTTTGGCAAGAGTGGGAAGGAAAAACCCCCTTTAACAGGAAGAAACCTCCAGCGTAACCAGGCTTATGGAGGGAAAACCATCTAACAGTCAAATGTTTGATCATTTCTGAGACAGTCCTACACTTGTATGGACACATTCAGCTATGAAAGTATGAATGTTTTGTGTGTGAAATTCACTGTTCAAGAATGAGGCACTTAGACTGTAAACAGCATTTTAATGTCACAGTTATTTGAGCTGAGGGTAACTCTATCAGATGGAAGCAAATACTATTTTCATAATGGGTCCATCTGATGATTATTTATTCATGTTTTAGCAGTCCAACACTAGAAATTATTCAAACTATTACAAATACACAAAGAAAATGGTGATCACAGTTGTGGAGAATCGTGAAATACTCGTGTGAATTGTGTTGTTCTGGATGTTCTTCAGTTTATTTCATATAAAGGATGAATAATGAAGAAAAACATTCTAGAGTTTTGCATTGTTATTGTTAAAAACTGCTCCAGATGTTGCTAAGTCACATTTCCATAACAGATGGTGTCAGATCTTTATGCAGCGTCGGTGAGACGATCAACAACAGATCAGTCAGACAAAACACTCAAGCGGACACTCCTCTGTAGAAGGAAACATGGAAAGTGTGAGGTAACATCAATTTGTATTTCAGGCTGTTTTTATGTAGAACTTCACCACCAATGTAAAAGTTCCGGTTTTAGGAAGATGAAGAATATTTTCAGGAAGGATGCCGGTCTGCAAGCAGAGCTGGTTGAACTTCTCCTCAGCGCTGAGGTCCAGACTACGTCCTGTGAAACCACGTGATGTAAATCTGCTGCAGTGGCTGTAACTTGCAGTTTCTTCAAAGAGTGCAGAAATGCACATTCACTCCACACCCAAAGGTTTTTCAGTGTGATCCTGTCTCGACTTGTGCTATTCCAGCTCCAAACACTGTGTGTGTGTTTCACTCCACCCATCAGTATAGGAATTTGATAGATAAAATACCACACAAACTCAAACATGTTATATAAAACAGTGCAGAGAAATTGGGGGGAGTGAGAAAAACAATCTTGTCGGTATTTGGCTCAGCATTCAAGATTTTTATTTACCATTTGTGTACAGGACCAGCAGTCCATGCACGCTGGAATTCTTGTGCAGAGCTCTCCAGGTCAAGTTACATTTTTAAAAGGTAAAGAAAATCAAAACAGTTAAAAATAAAATAGAAATAAAGTATGGAAGACCACAAGAGCCACGCACACTGAAATAAAGAATTCTCTGCATAAATAATGAATTCAAGAATAAATAAATTCATTTTCGAATTCCACATTAAAACAATGAGTTTCAAAAATGTTTTTTTAAAAACACAATTTAAAATGGCGTTTCCACTCCTCATTTTAAAATCCATTTTCCTTTTCTGTTCACTAACGCGTGATATGCTCATTAATTAACATTTGGATTAGCATCTGGATTAGCAACTTCATTTTAAAAATCATGCTGCAATGCAAATTAGCCACACTGTGGGATGTAAGGAGCTCTCTGATTGGTCAGAGAGCTGGGCACTTTATGTTACGTGCACACTTTAGGTGCCACAGGGGAGAAGAATAACAGTGCTTGTGCCTGGGCATTTTGCTGGGGCTGTCTTTGACCTGAAAATGTCCAGCATATCACGCATATTGAGGAACATTGCCAGTGAGATGGAGCAGAGGGCAGAGACTATTTCGTCGATGTCGAAGAACTCTCATCTTCTGCGCTTGGCTTGGCAAGACGCTCTGTTGACTGTAAAATGTGTTCCATTTAGTCATGTAGATTTAGGCTAATGTCCATTGCTAAAATGTTCAGTACTTAACTAAAGTTTATAATCTTTGCCACATGCTGGCAATCTATGGCAGGAGCTCTAGCTAGCTATTAATGCAGCAAATATACCATGTCAGAACTACCATTGCACAACTTAAAAATAAACTGTAGACAGGCAGATGTCCATGCTGTTTCTGTATATATTATAGCTGTTGTCAGTTTCTTACAACATGACAAACAAAGCTCCGTTAGGGTCTATTCCCTCCTGTCAGCAGTCTTTCCAAGCTATCATCTGGTCTCTGATTGTCAGCTGCCCTTTCGCAGTGGTTACTGAATCACTCCAGAGTACTCAGTTAAAAGGGCTGATAATGGATTGCTTTAGATGGAGAGACTCTTGAGGGATGGCTGTTATGAGGAAAGGCAGCCCAGAAACTTTGCCAGCAGCACACATCGTTGTATGTGTCAACTTTCTGTCACGGCTGGGGCAGCAGTCGTGTAGTGGATGAATGAGGACCCAAAATGCAAGCAAGCAACTGGTGATGAGAGTGACGGAAACCTAAACTGGGAAAAAATAAAGAGCAAATTTGAAATTATCAGGAAACGGGGTGAAAGGCAGAGAGACGCAGACTAACGAATAGGACACCAAGAAACACAGACGAGCCGACAACAAACACAGACCGACACCCACTAAATATGCACACACAAGGTAATCGGGTAATCACACACAGGAGGGAAGAACACCTGATCCTAATACACATGATGACTGGAGGACACAAGCTGAACACAATGACAACAGACAGTGACCTTCAGAATAAAACAGGAAATCTAGAACACAAACCGGACACAAGGGGGGGATACAGAATACCAAAATCAGAGGAAAATAATCATAATAAACATAAAATGCTGGGTCAACGAATTTAGAATTAGAATTAGAATTCAATTTTATTGTCATTGCACATGTCACAGGTACAGGGCAACGAAATGCAGTTTGCATCCATCCAGAAGTGCTTTAGCCATGATATAGATATATTACAATATATATTAGCAATAATAGAGATGTGTAAGTATATTACAGAAATGGGTCTATTATGGTATGTTATAATGTACACGGTGTGAAGTATGTTATGAATATTCTATAACTATAAGTATGTACAGGCTGTAGTGAGTACAAGCTATGTACAGGCTATGAACAGGATATAAATATGAAATAAAAACTATACAGAAATCTGAGATATACAGCTATACAGAAATGTGAACTATGCAAGTTATAAACAGTTGTAGGATTAAAAATTATTGTATGTACAGAATGATTATTTACACAGAACTATACAGTAGTGCAGTTAGGATAAGTGAGATATGTGGATAATTTCTGCAGAGGCTATATAAAGTGCTAGTGGTTGTGAGTGGTGGTTCAGTCCATGTTATTATTGTGTGTTTGAGGGTACGGTTGTCCATTGTGACACTTTCAGTCTTTTACCCAGGCTTAGCTGCCATTTTCCTTCCTTGGTAAGGTTTAGGGATTAGACATCGATCTAGATTATCATTTTAAATTGGGACACATCATCAGGTGTTTCGGCCATTGTCACCATCATCCAAGGAGGCCCTGCCAGGGTTTATCAGGCCCTGGAGTGTGTCACTGGTTTATGTTAAATTGTTATTTCTCTTCTTCTTTCTTCTGTTTAGTTTCCTACAGTTTTTCTATTCACTGCAACTGAGAAATAATCAGAGGTGACTGACTATACTGCAGATATATATGTGATTATAATATATATTATATATATAATAATGATATATATATATACACACACACACACACACATATATATATATACATATATATATATATATATATATATATATATATATATATATATATATATCCTTAACTGATTCAAAAGACCAACTTTGCTGACAATGTCCAGTTGTGTAGTTTGGCACTGTTAACACGACGATCCCAAACTAGATTCTGCATGTGTACCATCAGCATGACTCTGTAAAGTGTAATGGTACTAAAAAGGTCTGACTGCAGTACATAGAAGAAGTGGAAAAGAGGGCTTTGCTATCCTACCCTGGAACACCACCAAGCCATTGGTTCAGATATGTGGATGACACCTGGGTGAAAATCAAATCTCAGGACGTACCACAATTCACGGATCACATTAACTCGGTGGACCAACACATCAAATTCACCAGGGAGGATATGAAAAGTGGCAGGTTAGCCTTCTTAGACTGTGAGATTTCCATCAGTAATGGGGGACATCTAAAAGCTGACGTGTAGCATAAACCTACACATACGGATCAGTATCTAAGGTTTGACTCTCATCATCCACTGGAGCACAAACTGGGTGTCATCAGGACGCTACAACACAGAGCAAACACCATCCCCACTGACACAGCGGCCAGGGAGGCAGAAGAACAGCACATCAAGAAGGCCCTGAGTAAATGTGGTTATCCCAGCTGGACTTTTGTCAAAGCGGGAAAGGCACCTAAAGAAAGCTCCAGCCGATCCAGGAGAGAAGGACAACCGCTGCCCAAGCGAAAACCTGTAGTGTTCCCATATGTGTCAGGAGTATCGGAACAGTTGAGACGCATTTTTTCTAAACACCGGGTCTCTGTGGCTTTTAAACCCCAAAACACGCTGCGTCAAAAACTGGTCCACCCCAAGGATCGGGTCCCCCGACACAAACAGAGTAACATAGTGTACGCGGTTAAGTGCCAGGAGGATTGCCAGGATTTATACATCGGGGAAACCAAACAACCTCTGGTGAAGCGGATGGCACAACACAGAAGAGCTACCTCGTCAGGCCAGGACTCTGCAGTCTATTTACACCTACAGGCCAGTGGACACTCTTTCAACGATGAAGATGTACACATCCTGGACAGGGAAGAACGCTGGTTTGAGTGCGGAGTCAAGGAGGCCATTTACGTGAAAAGGGAAAGACCATCTCTGAATGGAGGAGGGGGCCTAAAGGTACATCTGTCACCATGTTACAATGCTGTGATTGCAGCCATTCCCCAACTCTCTGTGAATGGGACTCATGGCCATTGATCAGTGTTCTTTGATCAGTGTTCTTTGATCAGTGGGTTTTGGTCGGTGATTGTTGATCAATGGTCATGGGAATTTGCATAATTATGATTAAGGAACTGACCTCACAGCCCATTGTTCCTTCAGTGGGCTGGTTTCAGTCATTATGCAAATGTACTGTTTATAAGATTGGGGAAACCTGCAGTCAGCTGAGACTGAAGAAGTCACCTGGATGAGTGACGAAACGTTTCTCCCACAAAACGCTACGGCCATATGAACAGATTCAACTTTTGGAGACCTGCAGTTTATACCTGTCACCCAGCGATTTTCAGTGAATTTTCTCTACATTAACACAATTTAGAGTTCTAGGGCGATCGTGGCTCAAGAGTTGGGAGGTCGCCTTGTAATCGGAAGGCTGCCGGTTTGAGCCCCGGCTTGGACAGTCTCGGTCGTTGTGTCCTTGGGCAAGACACTTCACCCGTTGCCTACTGGTGGTGGTCAGAGGGTTCGGCAGCCTCACCTCTGTCAGTGTGCCCCAGGGCAGCTGTGGCTACAATGTAGCGTGTGTATCACCAGCGTGTGAATGGGTGGATGACTGGATGTGTAAAGCACTTTGGGGTCCTTAAGGATGAGTAAAGAGCTATACAAATACAGGCCATTTACCATTTTAGAACAGAACAGTGATGATCATCAAATGTTCAAATCGATGATTCCTAAGTTTGTTGTTCCCCTTTTGTGTTGGTGAACTTGTTGTAGGGGTTATTCTGGCAGATTACGGCTCTGGTTGGAGGGAACATCGTCGCTTTGCTTTGATGACTTTGAGGAACTTTGGTTTGGGGAAGAACTCAATGGAGGACAGGATTCATGAAGAGATTACATTCACCGTCAGTACCCTGGAAAAGAGCATTGGTATATCAATTACATAGAATTGTCCATTGTGCTGTTGTTTCTGTTGTTCTTGTGTATTCCTTTGGTTTTTATAACTTACATTACGCCTCCCACAGGTAAAACCATGAGTCCTCAAGTTATGTTTCACAATGCAGCGTCCAACATCATCTGCCAGGTCCTGTTCGCTAGACGCTACGAGTATGACAACGCACTAATCAAAATGATTGTTCAGTGCTTCACTGAGAACTCCAAGATAGCCAATGGCCCGTGGGCTATGGTGAGTAAAACAGCATTCAGGTCTGATAAAATAAAAGAAATTACTTAATTATTGGAAATGCAGCGTCCTGTAACCATCTTCTGTTACAACTGAAGGATAAAGGAAAATAAACGATTGTCCTTCTTTGCAGCTGTACGACTCTTTTCCTTTAATTCGTTACTTACCACTGCCCTTCATGAAAGCCTTCAAGAATGCAGAGGTAACATTTAAAATCCCTTTAATTACATTGAAATACTCTGTGTATTACATCAATAATAAGAAAAGGTCAGTGCTAATACATTCATAGTTACTTGTGTTTTTTTAGACAGTTGAAAATCTTGTAAATGAGTTTATAAGAGAGCACAAGAAGACCCGAGGTCCCGGAGACCCACGGGACTTTGTTGACTGCTATCTGGATGAACTGGAGAAGGTGTGTGTGAAATGAGGAGTTTACTATCCCAGATATTCTAATATAGCAATTGATTACATTTAAAATAATTAGAAGAAATAGATTTTACATTAAGGAGACTACACATATGGCTGTGACCTTTTCACCCTGTAACAACAAAGTTGAATTTCCTTATTTACATACATCTTGAAATCATTCCTCTGATTCAGAGAGGCGATGATAGGTCTTCATTTTCAGAAGACTGGATCTGTCTGTACGCTTTAGACCTTCACTTTGCTGGCGCTGACACAACATCCAACACCCTACTTACTGGATTTCTTTACCTTATGAACTATCCGCACGTACAAGGTAAACCTGCACATTTTCTTTTTTTCTTTCAGTTCAACTTATATTTGTCCATTTAAAATTGGTTGCAATTACCTTTGTGTGCCACATGCCACTTATACAGTGGCTTGCAAAAGTATTCGGCCCCCTTTCCCACATTTTGTCACATTACAGCCACAAACATGAATCAATGTTATTGAAATTCCAGGTGAAAGACCAATACAAAGTGGTGTACACGTGAGAAGTGGAACGAAAATCATACATGATTCCAAACATTTTTTACAAATAAATAACTGCAAAGTGGGGTGTGTGTAATTATTCAGCCCCCTGAGTCAATACTTTGTAGAAACACCTTTTGCTGCAGTTACAGCTGCCAGTCTTTTAGGGTATGTCTCTACCAGATTTGCACATCTACGGACTGAAAGTCTTGCCCATTGTTCTTTGCAAAACAGCTCCAGCTCAGTCAGATTAGATGGACAGCGTTTGTGAACAGCAGTTTTCAGATCTTGCCACAGATTCTCGATTGGATTTAGATCTGGACTTTGACTGGGCCATTCTAACACATGGATATGATGCTGCCACCACCATATTTGACAGTGGGGATGGTGTGTTCAGAGTGATGTGCAGCGTTAGTTTTCCGCCACACATAGCGTTTTGCATTTTGGCCAAAAAGTTCCATTTTGGTCTCATCTGACCAGAGCACCTTCTTCCACATGTTTGCTGTGTCCCCCACATGGCTAGTGGCAAACTGCAAACGTGACTTCTTATGGTTTTCTGTTAACAATGGCTTTCTTCTTGCCACTCTTCCATAACACTAGAATTACTGAGCCTTTTTTCCCTGGTGCAAGTCCCTACTACTAGATTTACTGGCCTGCGCAGATTTGCGTAAATTCCCCCCGACCTTAACACCTCTTGGCACCCCGCTGAGATTTTCACAGGTCGTCAGCTCCATTGTTCTCCTGCTTTTGTTGTGCAAACACACCCTCCCCCAACCCCTAACCATGAGAGATTCAAGTTTTTCCTTCCCTGCAAGGCTGCTTTCCTTCCTTACCTGCCTGCATGCCTGTCCATAAACATATATACACAGAGTTGTACATATATTTATATATTTATATAGCCACACCTTATATAATATGCATAAAGTCTAGTTATACACACAGACACATCTATATCATATATACACACACACAGATATATATATATATATATACATACATATATATATATGTGTGTGTGTGTGTATATATATGATATAGATGTGTCTGTGTGTATAACTATGTATGTATATATATATATATATATATATATATATATAATATGTATATATGTGTATATATATAAAATGTTTGTATAGTGCACTTTCTATACCTTGCTCTGTCCACTTTTTTGCAATGACAATGCAGATTTTCCACTTGTGGGACAAATAAATGCAGATTTGCTGTGTGTGTGTGTGTGTGTGTGTGTGTGTGTGTGTGTGTGTGTGTGTGTGTGTGTGTGTGTGTATGTGTGTGTGTGTGTGTTTGTGCAACATTGGCATTTGTTTACTTAGATCCAAGGCAGGCCAAACCTCTGTGTTACAACCTACATACAAAAGACAGACATTCACAATATATGGGTACACAAGTCTGTTTTATTTCAAAGTGTTTCAAACTTTGAAACGAACCTTGGTAGGGAACAGCTGTTCCCTACCAACAGCTGTTCCCTACCAAGCATTTCTTGCAGCTGGCAACAACGGTCGTGCATTCAGTATAGTTGTGACTTCCGCAAAAAATGTGGTCAAAATCTCATGAGTAAGTTGAAGCATTTCTATCAGGCATTTCTGAAAGTTGTAACACAGAGGTTTGGCCTGCCTTGGATCTGAGCAACTCTGAGTGAGCAAATGCAAATGTGCCAGACCTCAAGGACAATGGGTGGTTTGCACAACAAAAGCTGTAGGAGAAACAAGCTGACGACCTGTGAAAATCTCAGCAGGGGTGCTTAACACCTCGGGACTTGCACCAGAAAATAAAAAAGCCAGTAATTCTAGGGGGTATTGGGTTTAGGGAAGTTACGCAAATTTGCGCAGGATAGTAAACCTAGTGAAAAAGGCCAACTTTGTGCAGTGCACGACTAATAGTTGTCCTATGGACGGATTCCCCCACCTGAGCTGTAGATCTCTGCAGCTCGTCCAGAGTCACCATGGGCCTCTTGGCTGCATTTCTGATCAGCGCTCTCCTTGTTCGGCCTGTGAGTTTTGGTGGACGGCCTTGTCTTGGTAGGTTTACAGTTGTGCCATACTCCTTCCATTTCTGAATGATGGCTTGAACAGTGCTCCGTGGGATGTTCAAGGCTTGGGAAATCTTTTTGTAGCCTAAGCCTGCTTTAAATTTCTCAATAACTTTATCCCTGACCTGTCTGGTGTGTTCTTTGGACTTCATGGTGTTGTTGCTCCCAATATTCTCTTAGACAACCTCTGAGGCCGTCACAGAGCAGCTGTATTTGTACTGACATTAGATTACACACAGGTGCGCTCAGACCAAAGGGGCTGAATAATTACACACAAACCACTTTGCAGTTATTTATTTGTAAAACTTGTTTGGACTCATGTATGATTTTCGTTCCACTTCTCACGTGTACACCACTTTGTATTGGTCTTTCACGTGGAATTCCAATAACATTGATTCATGTTTGTGGCTGTAATGTGACAAAATGTGGGAAAGTTTGAGGGAGCCGAATACTTTTGCAAGCCACTGTATGCTGTAGACTATGACAATTAATGGAAAGCAAATATTTTCAGCCAATTGCTAATTCACTGAATATATTTGGTATAATGTTGTTCTGTATCATTGCTTGTGGTGGCTGCAGTGTGTAGATGGTAATGTGTTGTCCTGCTCTGGCAGAACGGTGTCAGTGGGAGATAGACCGAGTGTTGGAAGGGAAAGACCGGGTCAGTTTTGAGGACAGACACCATATGCCCTATGTGCAGGTGCCATACAGGAAAGTTTTATTTACTATTGAACTTATTTTTAAGGTGCCCACCTGGTTCTGGGTGCACACATACATTCTGCTCCAAGCCAAAGCTTGAGAAATGTCTTGTCTTCATCCAGGCTGTGATTCACGAGATACAGAGAGTTGCCAACACTGTTCCTCTCAGTGTCTTCCACTGCACCACTAAAGACACAGAGCTGATGGGCTATTCCATTCCCAAGGTAAGGGCCAGCTGGTTAAATGGGTAGAGCAATAAAGCGACGAGCATCCTTAATGGTTTTGAGGTTGATTTTGTCCTCAGGGAACAATGATCATCGAGAATCTGACCTCAGTGCTCAGCGAGGAGGGACAGTGGAAATTCCGTCATGAATTCAACCCTGAAAACTTCCTTGATGACAAAGGAGAGTTTGTTAAACCAGAGGCCTTCATGCCTTTCTCTGCAGGTAGATGAGCATAAACACACTGAGTAACAGCACAGACATGGCCAGTTCAACTAATGTGTTTTTGATAATTTTGCGGTCTTTTTCGATGCCTCAGGTCCTCGGGTGTGTCTCGGGGAGGGTCTGGCTCGTATGGAGCTCTTCCTCATGATGGTGACTCTGCTGAGGAAGTTCAAGTTCATCTGGCCCGAGGACGCAGGAGAACCAGACTTCACTCCAGTCTATGGGGTCACTCTGACTCCCAAACCTTACCGCATGAAGAACCAACTCAGAACGCCACAGTGAGGCGGTGTGCAGATGGACATTAACTAGCAGTTAGTCCTAGTTGGAGGTTATCTGGGAAACTTTTATCCATTTCTTATTTCTACTGCATTGGTGAAATATGAAATAAACGTATGAAACTCACATTTGTTTTGTATATTTCACACGTTCCGCAGTTTGAATCAGGTTTTATTTTCAAGCTGTTCTTTATTTGTTAGCTCATGACTCCATAAATTAAAGATTGTTTCTGGCCCAACAAAACTTCAAACAAACATTTCACCTCAATCATTTTCTTAATGAAAAGCCAAATCAAATGTAACTAAGTTGTTTTTAAGCTTGGTCTATTTACAACAATATAACTGAGCTCTTGTCAGTTATAAGTCCTAGACCTTCTCACTGTGCCATAAAAGCTGATGATCATTAAAGGCCTCCAAACATTTCGCAAAGAATCTCTTAAAACTCAATATCAGACGCAAGATTATAAAATGATTATTTCAGACGTGAAACCTTGAACTCTCATTGAATCTACTGAAACCCTTATTTAAGAAATGCACATCCTCAACTTGATCCAGCTGCATCTCTTGGATTCTTAGACTTGCAACCTTTTACAGCCACGCTTTAGCGATAAAGTCCTCCCTGCAGTGCAGCACTTGCAAACATTAACAAGTTTCCTTTAGTCTTGATGTGATGGACTTCAGTAACTCTGCTACCCTTAATGTTTCCATAATGCTAGCAGCATTAGCAAGAGCAGCTAGGTGAGGATTTTGTTGCAAAGCAACTGTAATGTTTACCATTGCTCTGACTCATCTACCTTACAAAATCCTTGCAATAAAATGAGTTGGTTGCTCAGCAGCAGCTGGCCCTGTGCTACTTAGCTGATTACATAACGTGCTGTCTGTATAGAGTTCAGCACCTGTACAGCTCAATGAACCAACAGGCCTTTTACTCACACAAATGCAGTGTTTTCTTTTGTTCATTCAACATTTGTTCTTTATTACTTTGAAAACAGCAGACTGATATTTTAAAGCCATTAGAGTGATGATTGTACATGGATGCATTTTCATTTTATGATTGTTGTTCCATATCACAGCTTTGCAATCATTGTTGCCAGTGCTACATAAGAACCACACGTATGTTACAAATGTATAAAACACAGAATCAGGTCTTTTTATCTAAATCTTGTTTGCGCTTTGTCTCTTTGTATCTGAATATCAAAGTTTATTTAGTTTCTGATCTTATGTGAGGCTTTCTGCTGTTTGAGCATGTTCAGCTCGGTTTTTACCTGGAAATTCTGACTCCTTCACTCTTTTCTTTCAGATCAAGTCACAGCAAATTCTTGTAGATTAGTCAGTTTACCCAGTGTACTTCCACTTTCTTCTTCACATAGAAATGAGGACATTCGTATTGAAATTTGTTTTATAAACAATGGAAGAAAATGAAACACAGAAAATTGCCTGGCACTATGTGATATTTAAGGAAATCTGATACCGCTGTACAGTAGCCTGTCACTATTACGCTAAATGTGGTGGAGCAATGTGCTCTGTCTTTATCACGCTGTGTTTCACCTTTCACACAAATCTCAAGGTGTGTAGCTAGAAGAGGGCTGAGCTACATATTTAAATGTGGGTCTGCCAGCTACTCCTCTCATTTCAAGTCAATGCTGTGGAAGAGAGCCAAAGATCAGTAATAACTAATACTTTTTCACAGTGCAGTCCAAATCATCTCACCATGTTAGTTTCAATTGCACTGCTATGCCTCTGCCTTTTATTTCTTATTCTTCAACTCAAATCCAAGAGGCCGAAGAACTTCCCACCGGGACCCCCAGTCCTTCCCCTGGTGGGGAACACTTTGCAGTTGAGTTTGGAGAACCCCTTACAGGACTTTGAGAGGGTAAGAAAAAATGTTCAATAAAATAAAAATTTCTATAATATTTTTTATCCTATTGATGGATTGTTAGTTCTAAATGGGTCTAAATGTTCAGATACTAAAACATTAGTGTGCTTTTCCTGACTGTGCTGTCGAAGACAAAACCAATGCTTGTGGCTGTAAAAGGAAACACTTTTAAAATTCAAAGTTCTTACTAGAGATGGACCGATCGGTCCGATACTGACCTAAATTACTGGATCAGATATCGGTGAGAAATAAAAAATGTAATCCGATCCATTAAATATAAAAAAAAAAAAAACCACCTCAGAAAACTTGCGACATGGCGTAACTCGGCTCATAACAGTAGCGTCACCTGATAGAGCGGCTGCGTGTATTTGTAGCCTCGCTACCAAACCAGCTTTTCATCTCCGAGGAAGTTATCCCAGAGAAAAGTAAAGCAAGTGTGTAAGTTCATCTCTGAATGTTTGTAAAGCATTCCCATGTTGAGCTTAACGACCGATATATGGAGCGACTGCCCCTACCTCCCTCCCTTCCTGCTGCTACTTCAATCGTGAAACTGCTTAATGATCAGCTGTTCGGCTTTTCTGTCGCGAGTCCGTCTCTCTTCTTTGTTTTTGGCCCACTTTGCACCAGAAAGAGGAAACCAGCGGCTGAGCAACAGCAGCACGTTTAAGCTTGATAAGCTGTTGTTAGAATTTATTTAATATTACTTTCTAGACCAGGATCCTTTTCTATACAGCTGACGGCTGGTAACTGTGCAGGGGCGGATCTAGCAAAGTTTAGCCAGGGGGGCCGATAGGGCATTAACAGGGAAAAGGGGGCACAAAGACATACTTTTCTTTCTTATTATCATTTAAAATGTCTAGCTTTTAATAAATAATTATCTGAATCTTACACCCAAAGTTTTAATCTGATGTAAAATATATAGAAGTCCATTACTGTATATAGTAATTGTTAAGTCTAATATACCCTAGTAAGCTATAGTACTTTTTCCTTTGGGAAAGTACCATCTGTGCAGCCTGCAGTTGTGTTGAAGAAAGATGTTGAATCTATTTAATTATTCTTGAAAAATAATTTATTTCTGTGCATATTTTTCACCCTGCATCAAATTAAAGTTGATTACATCGATTAAGCATCATGAGGTGGAGGGTGGGGGGTGGTTCCCTTTTTTTTTTTTTTTTTGCTGGGAGTTTGCAACCCTGTTAGTTAGGTTGCTTAATATTTCAGCTAAGTACTCTTTAAAATACCAGAATAGGGAGGATAGACTAGGTTTACGTTTATTAGATTGATCAGTGTTGCTGAACTATGAAATATTTTGGGTGCAGTGTATTTTTTTACACACAGGTATAACAGAATAGCTTTAGTGTTGTTGTTTATTTAAACTTGAGTATGAACTTATACAAAATGCAGCAAGATATTAAAAAAAACTGTTTTATTGATTAAAAAACACACTATATCGGATTCATATCGGTATCGGCAGATATCCAAATTTATGATATCGGTATCGGTATCGGACATAAAAAAGTGGTATCGTGCCATCTCTAGTTCTTACACTATAGTGAGCTCCTTATGTGATTACAAGATAGTTTAGCATAGTTTAAACCCCCTGCAACCATCACTGTATATAGATCAATCTTCAGCTTATCGTTTAAGAAATGTTATGTGACAGTGCTACATGAGAAAAGAACCACATGCATCTCTACAAATGAGACACACTCTGCTCCGTTTTTAAAACTGACCAACATCAAATGTGAGTGAAACACTGAAATCCTTTGGTCTCATCACTGCTAACGTTTGCTTATACTGCATTCGTTTTTTGTTTCCCTGCAGGTCATCAAACTACAGAGACAAATGTGTCTTTAACAAATGCATATGGTATGCTCTGCAAGCGTAAAGTAATATTTACTAATATGTGCAGTGTGTAATGCGTGCTTCTATCCACACACAAATACAAAGCAATTTTACACCAGGTCAAACTATTTTACAAATGTGTTTGCCCAGACCTGAATAAATACAGATGTATATTAACTGATTTATAACTTCATTTATTAATTCCAGCTTCAGGAATTGGACAACGCTCTCCTTCAGAAAGCTGTTTGTGCATACACATATTTCTAAAACTACACGTTGCTTCACTCCCACTTGCTTAGAAAACATGAAATGCACGTGCACGAATCATCTGATCAGTCACGTGGTCAGGTGGAGTCTTGAGACAAATTTCACGCTGCCAACTTTGCACAGATCCACAAATGCAAGCTGCGTTCATGTCCCACTGTAAACACGTGGGCTTCCTCTGTATGCCTCCATGAAATGTTCAGGATTAGTGCATTTGATGCTTATTTCTCTCCACAGAAAACAACACATAACTGAAATTACTGGACAAAAATTTCAAAATCTGATATGTCATTTTGTTCCCTCCCAGCTGAGGAAGTCTTATGGAGATGTCTACAGTATTTTCATCGGCCGTAAACCAGCTGTAGTCATCAATGGGCTGAAGGCCGTAAAGGAGGCGATGGTGACTAAGGCTGTTGATTTTGCTGGACGACCCCAAGACTTGTTTGTTAATGATTTCACCAAGAGTAAAGGTAGAAGAGACGTTATCTATCACATGATACGTTGTGTTCACACACATTTTACCATCAGTTCCTAAAACAAAAAATTAAATAAAACAAAACAAACAAAAAATCCAGTAATACATGAGCATATACTAGATTCTGTGGCTTAAAGTTTTAGTGTATTATTATTTACTGCATGCATGAGGGAAAACACCCAGTTTGAGATAAGCATGCTGGGACAACATGGGTTAGGAAATTCACCTTTTGCTGGTATCTCTTTGTAGAATACTCCTCTTCATCACAACGGTGCAGCACACATGCTGGACCATGTGAACAATCCATGTAAACAGAGTTCTATTAATGAATGTGGAACATAATAAAAGATGACACAGTCCAGAAAGTAAATGATCTCATTTCCCTTTGTGCTGATAAATCTGTTTTAGGAGTAATTTTGGTCGATTATGGCTCTAATTGGAGGGAACATCGTCGCTTTTCTTTGATGACTTTGAGGAACTTTGGTCTGGGGAAGAACTCGATGGAGGACAGGATTCATGAAGAGATAAAATACATCGTTAGAACCTTGGAAGACAGTGTTGGTAGGTCCGTCTGTGACCACAACGACATTGCATTCGCTGTTGTTTCCTTTGCATTCTTGTAAAATTTTGTTCTGTTGAATAATCTCTTCTACAGGTAAAACCATGAGTCCTCAAGTTATGTTTCACAATGCGGCTTCCAACATCATCTGCCAGGTCCTGTTTTCTACACGCTACGAGTATGATGATGCGCTAATCAAACAGATTGTTCAGTGCTTCACTGAGAATATCAAGATGGCCAATGGACCGTGGGCTATGGTGAGGAAAAGCATGTTTCCCATGTAATAGTACTTACTTAGGAATCCTGTCATGGCTGAAGTTTTATGGCGACAATTCCACTGATAACAAAACTAAGCTCTGTGTGTACACATTTATACATTTATGTCTGTGAAGGTTCTCAGTCATCCAGGTCATCGTAGTCAAAGGAGTTTGCAAAGAAAAAGCGTCTGGACTTCTTTAAGTTGCTTGATACATTTACTATAGTCACCGTGTACCTTTGGTATGTTTGCACGCTAACCTTAGAAGTAGCACTGAACAAAAGAAAAAAACGTGATTTCCCCCCCACACACACAATCCCATTTAACTCTCGTATCTTTCGTTTCAGCTCTATGACACTTTCCCCATAATTCGTAACCTGCCACTGCCCTTCCAAAAGGCCTTTGAGAATATAGAGGTAATTCAATTTTCACTTTACCAGCAGGAAGAAGTAAATTTGTTCAAACTGTCAGTGACTACTTTTTCTTTTTAGACTTTAAAGAAAATTGCAATTGGTTTGATCAATGAGCACAAGAAGACCAGAGTACCTGGAGAGCCACGAGATTTTATTGACTGCTATCTGGATGAACTGGAGAAGGTGAGTGAGTGTGAAAAGAATCACATCTCCTCTATTTTCAGTATACAAAATATAAAAATGATTTGAGTTTATTCAACCTGCACTTTTGCAAAAGGAGATATTTGAATAGTTTTAGTTCACAAGATGGTTAAAAATGTTTAAAATTATTTTGTTTTAAATGTAAAGACCTGAAGGCATTTCTATCATATTCATTATTTCCCTCTTTTTAGCGAAGCAATGATAGGTCTTCATTCTCAGAGGAGAAGCTCATTATGAATGCTTTAGATCTTCACCTTGCTGGGACTGACACCACCTCCAACACCCTCCTTACTGCTTTCCTTTACCTTATGAACTACCCACACATACAAGGTAAACCTGCACCAGTGTGTGAATGGGTGGATGACTGAATGTGTAAAGCACTTTGGGGTCCTAAGGGACTAGTAAAGCGCTATACAAATACAGGCCATTGACCATTTTACCATGTAAATAAGACATATTATGGTTATTTGTCATTGGTGTCTGTGGTCCTGCTCGAGGTTTTCCAGGTGTTCACTTGTACTTTAACCTTCACATTATACAATCTAGCCTGAGCCACACCCGAGCAGCAAAAGGGGCCATGCCCGTCCCACATGTTCACGACTTTTAGCTGTGTGGCTTTTGTTACACAGTTACACGAACAACCATTATTACTATGACCCAGCATTCTATATTCTATATGCTCGTTATATTAACTTAACATAGGAGAGACAAACTTAACTGAATTCATCTCATATTAAAGGTTGAAGACAAATTGAATGAATGCAGAAGGTTCCATCTCTTCAGGCCTAATGCTGTAGTGTTACATTACTTGTGTGTAGTCTGCCTTCGTCTCACCTACAGATATCTGAAATGTGGAATTTAATGTGTGGTGTTATCCCTCCTGCACAGAAAGATGTCAGCAGGAGATAGACGACGTGTTGGGAGGGAAGTATCGGGCCAGTTTTGAGGACAGACACAAGATGCCTTACACACAGGTACTGTGTATCAGACAGATTTCTACTTATAATTGCCTTTTTATATGGCAGGCATTGTTAAACAGAATAGCAAGTCCTACAGGTAATCATAAAAAGAGAACACACAAATGCACAATAAGACAATGGCTCCAGGACAAGCAGTAGGTGGAAAACAGAATAAATATCAGCCTGAATCTCCTCATTTCTCAAAACAGTTTATGTTGGTTTATATTGGCAACAGACCCAAAAACTCAGACCAGTTTTGGTCATCATTAATAACATTAGGTGATGCATTTAAACAGCTTCTTTTCAGGAAATCCACCCAACCGTGGAGCCTCCATTGTTGTAGAAAGAACTGGTTTGACTGGAACTGGTCTACTCATAATAAAAAGAGCGTTTCATGTCGAAATCATATTGCAGAATCATCATGACCTTTTTCCACACTGTGAACTATGATGTTTGAACGTTTTCATTAGACATGAAACACAAACGTGTTTTACCTTAATGCATAAAATCCAGTAAGGCTGCTGTGTGATGACGTTGACAAAGGAGTTTTATGTTTCCACATCAGGTAACTGTTTATTTAAAGCAGAACATTAGACTGATGGTCCACAGCAGTGTCAGCTAGCAGGGAGAGTAACCTCTCTGTCGTCGTGCGCTGTCACAAACATTGAGTGTCAGGTTCATGCTCCAGAATATTTAGAAAGTCTAACATGGTAAATGGGCTAGTTCTTATATAGCGTGGAGCACCACATGCCACATCCACCCTTTCACACTTTTTCCTATTGTTTTACGTGCTTTCTCATTAACATTCACACAAACTGCTCTACCTGCTGAGCCACAGGAAACCCACTGATTTTATAAGAAACATACGCGCTCAGCCAACAGGGTCATGTTCGCCTACTTTGAAAGAATTATATTGTAATTTAAAAGCTTGTTTTGCATAATGTCCTGGTTACAGACTGCAGTTAGGAAGTACCAGGAAAGGTAGGAAGGATGTTAGGAACACCCTTTCCCTAACAAACCCCTGGCTTACAAACACAATAAAATGCAGCTCTGGCTGCATGGAGGGCTTGCACATCTGAACATGTGGGTTACACCTAACAATCATGTGATGGCAGGAGTGTTTCATCACATGACTGTGAAGATTAGATAGGATTGGATTTCCTGGCACTGCCAAAGGCATGTGATAGTCCACGTGACCCTGTTACATCAGCTGAAATGATCTCATCAATACTGCATCCTGTCTGTGGCTTATAGGGAGGTCCCCACGTCTGCAGCCTCAAATTTCTGTTGTGTTTTTATGTCAAAGTACTTAAAAATTGCTCAGAGTCAGATAAGCACAGAAAATGTCTTGTCTTCATCCAGGCTGTGATTCACGAGATACAGAGAGTTGCCAACACTGTTCCTCTCAGTGTCTTCCACTGCACCACTAAAGACACAGAGCTGATGGGCTATTCCATTCCCAAGGTAAGGGCCAGCTGGTTAAATAGGTAGAGGCAATAAAGTGACGAGCATCCTTAATGGTTTTGAGGTTGATTTCGTCCTCAGGGAACAATGATCATCGAGAATCTGACCTCAGTGCTCAGCGAGGAGGGACAGTGGAAATTCCCTCATGAATTCAACCCTGAAAACTTCCTTGATGACAAAGGAGAGTTTGTTAAACCAGAGGCCTTCATGCCTTTCTCTGCAGGTAGATGAGCATAAACACACTGAGTAACAGCACAGACATGGGCAGTTCAACTAATGTGTTTTTGATAATTTTGCGGTCTTTTTCGATGCCTCAGGTCCTCGGGTGTGTCTCGGGGAGGGTCTGGCTCGTATGGAGCTCTTCCTCATGATGGTGACTCTGCTGAGGAAGTTCAAGTTCATCTGGCCCGAGGACGCAGGAGAACCAGACTTCACTCCAGTCTTTGGAGCCACTTTGACTCCCAGCCCTTATCGCATGAAGGTCCAACTCAGGACCGCGCACTGAAGTGGCGTGCACAGGTGGAAGATGCAGAAAGAAAAAGTGCCACTTTGTTTTGAAAACCTATTTAATTAGGAATGCTGTACTTTTGCAGTAGTTTCAATAGCTTTAACTGGTTCTACTGGGAAAATTCCCCTGAGATGTTTTTAACATAATGATTCTCAAACTGTGGGACATGGAGCCTCTGCAGGTGGGGCGTGGATGACGAGGGGAATGATGAGAAAAAAGATAAGTTGATTAGTATCTGTTGAGTGGTATTTATTGAAACTCAGCTGATTAGATGAAAATGGTGGTGGAGTGAGACGTGCTTTGGGCTTCTGTCTAGTGTATTAAAACACTAGACAGTCTCTAATAAATATGCCAAACTCATACTTGTCTTAATCCTTTTTAAATCACTTTTGCAAACATTTTGCTTTGGAGCTCCTTGATATTAGATATTATTCATAACTCTTGACTTACTCTGAGTCAGTATAAATGGAAGCATCACTGAGGCTACGAACAACTCCGAATGCTACAGTCACTTACATTATTCCTCTTTCCATTAAAAAGGTGCAACTCTAAAAACACTTTAAAAAACAATGAATGATAACCAACAGCAGGTGATGGAGGTATGCTTTGGAGACCTGTCATCAAAGCATGCAAATTAAATGTGTACCAGCTGCTGCAGCATGGGTGCTATTGTTGTTGTTGTTGTTGTTAAGTGTGTGCAACAGTGTTGTCACAGCAAAACGTTGTCCTTTAGACGTCTCATGTAGCAGAAAAAATGAGTGAAACTTTTCTCCTTTGGCCTTACTGTCTTTGAACAGGTTTTGTCAACACAACCACTCAAGATGTGTTGAAAACTTTACACACGAGGGGAACACACCAGTCTTCTGTCTTTTGTTTACTAGCACAAGTTAAAAAGAAATAATCATGTCACTGTGCGACTGACCGTCAGAGCCAGACTTTGGCCGTTTAGCACAACTGTTACTGTTCAAAAAACAGTTTGAAGTAATAACGTAAAATACATTTATTACAGTCATTCCTTGAACTGCACTGTGGCCGCTAAAGTGATTCTTCTTCAGTTTTCAAGATGGCGCCAGTGTTCACGGCGGGCCGTCTCTTCGACTTCTGTTTGCTGTTCGTTATTTGTTCTTTTTTGTGTTGTCCTGGTGTCTACACGCTTTTCACATATGATCGTCAAACTCTTCTGAATCTTAGGCCTTTGCATCACCAAACACCTGATCTGAAGTGGAATTCAGAAAATTTACCCTCGCTACCTACGCCGCTTACCTTTTTCTCCTCCACACAAGAAGCGATCTAGGAGACGGGGTAAACGAGGTGTTCTCCGTGTTCGCATCAAGGCTTTTCGAAATCCTCATAATGTGGCTACTTGCAGTGCTTTCATGGACACCCTACCACCTTCCCGTGCTCACTGGGATCACTCAAGCCACAGATTGTTCTGTCATCGCTGGATTCGCCCTGTTGGACCTCATGCTCCCGTGGACCTGCCAGCTGAGCCTCCACCCTTTCGGAGTTGGGTACGGTCTTCCAGAGCCGGTGTGAACCACAGCAACCTTCGCCACCTGAGATATGTTCCAGCCAGCAAAAATGTGACCCCCCCCCCTCCAGATGGCCCTGCTAAACACAAGATCACTGGCAAATAAAACTTTTGTCCTAAACTACTTTTTTCTCTCATCGGCGTTGGATTACTTTTTCCTGACGGAAACCTGGCTTCATCCCGGTGAGTTCTTCTGCTTCTCGTAGCTTCTCCCTTCTGACTGTGCTTTTATTAGCTTCACCCGAATTTGTGGCAGAGGTGGACGGCTAGCCTCGGTTTTTGGAAAAAGATTTCGATGCTGGCAACTGCCTCCTGTCTTGTACCCCAGCTTTGAGGTGAAGATATTGGAGCTAAACTCTGTCCCCTCAATTCTTTGTGCTGTGGTGTACCGTCCTCTGAAATTCAATAAGGATTTTAACGTTGAATTTACTGACTTACGAGGAAGGTGATCGTATTCTAATTGTTGGCGATTTCAACATCCATGTTTGCTGTGAGACTGGACCACTAGTCAAATACTTCCTTACCCTTATCAACACTTTTAATCTCACTCAATGGGTTAGAAAACCAACCCACATAAAAGGACATATGCTTGATCTGGTATTGTCGAATGGCTTAGTTATTTCCATTACAGATATCAAGGACTCTGGAATTTCAGATAATTTTCCGGTCATGTTCGATGTTTCAGTGTGTAATGTGGAGCTGAGACCACTGCTCATTTCCCCGCTGCTTTTATCAACTCGGTCCTTTGTTATGCTAACAGTAATAATGATCTTTCGGTTGATGAGCTCACTAATCTGCTTATCTCAGCTTGCTCCTCTATTCTCGATACCGTGGCTCCTCTAAGGACTAAGCGCACTAAACTGTTACATCAACCCTAGTTGAACGAAACTACATGCGCTCTCAGACGCGAATGCCGTCACACTGAGAGAAAATGGAAAAAGCACAAACTTCAGGTCTCTTTTGACATCCTACAAAATTGTTTATCAAAATATCAAAAGACTGTTAAATCTGCCAAGTCTGCCTTCCTGTCAGGTATAATTGCAAAAAACAGTCACAAGCCTCGAGTCCTTTTTCAAATCTTTAACTCTATGATTAACCCTGATGTCATTACTCGTAGAGATGCTTAACCTGCACTCTGTGATAACTTCCTCCAGTATTTCACTGATAAAATCTCAGCCCTAAGGCCTCCATTTTTGCCTACATTGGCTGACCAAGTTCCTGCTTCTCAAGTTCAGATTGTTTTTCAGCAGTTTGAGTGTCTTTCTCCACCTTAAAGGAGATAATTGGTCACCTTAGAATTTCTCACTCCCCACATGATATTCTTCCCTCCTGCATCTTCAAGGAAGCTTTGAACACCATTGGGCCTGAACGCATCACTGTCATCAGGTTGTGTGCCGATTGCCTTGAAACATGCTGTTGTTATTATTACTTGACCCTAGTGCTCTCTCCAGTTACAGGCCAATTTCCAAACTCCCTTTTATGTCTAAAATTTTGGAAAAAGTAGTTATTAAGCAACTTCAGTCCTTCTTAGACGCTAACAATATTGGTAAGTGGTAAGTAATAAGTTCCAGTCTGGTTTTAAGGCTCGCCACAGTACAGAAACGGCTTTAGTAAGTTTTTAATGATTTACTTTTAACTGGCGACTCAGGCTGCTCTGTGGTGTTGGTTTTACTGTATTTGACCTCTGCATTCAATACGGTTGATCACATTTTATTATGGAGGCTGGAGCATGTTGTTGGTCTCAAAGATTTAAATCATGTCTTTCAGAGAGGACTTGCTATGGGCCAGTACTCTTCTTCTTCTGCCCCTTTGGCTATCACAAAACATTCTCACTTTGAATGAAAATAAAACTGAAGTAATTGTCTTTGACAGTCATACCCCTCTGGGTCAGTTCATAGACACCCTTGGTCTTCTTGCCAGCTTCTCTCTCACACGTTGAGAAACCTTGGAGTGTTTTTGGATAGCTGTTGAGAGAAAACTCAGGAGGCAAGAAACACAGACTCAGCGATATTGCATGTACATGGACGAATGTCCCAACACAGCCTCACACAGTGACGTGTATGAGACGAGTCACGGAGGATTCGTGCCGGAGCATCAGCTTGCTCTTTATTATATAGTCAGTTCTTACATAGCATATTTCAGGGCGCCACCCCTTGTGAGTACGGAAACAACTCCTTACAAGGCACTGGAGTGATAACCATAAAACATATATGTTCAACTGTCACAACAGGAACTGGTCAAGCTTATCTCAGTAAACTCAGCAAAGGGTGAGGCTTCCTATAGCAGCTTCCTCATGCAAGCTTTGTCAGCAAACACAGTATATGCAAGAGTTTAAATGAGGCTAAACAACTAGGGATTTTTAACTACAATAAAGCATAATACATATAAAAATTCTTTAACAATAGCTCTCTTAAATTGGACAAGCCAGTGTCCTCAGTAGTAAAAACTACCTTTTATCAGTTGCGTTTGATATCAAAGGCACTTATATTCCTTTAAAAGTACTTGAAAAACGTATTCATGCATTTATCACCTGTAGACTGGACTATTGTAACTCTCTATACCTGGGCCTCCAACAATCCTCCCTCTACCGCTTGCAGTTAGTTCAAAATGCTGCTGCACGCTTTCTAACAGTATGATGATAGTATGATCATATCACCCCAGTTCTGGCTAATTTGCACTGGCTCCCCCTTAGAGCAACCTAGACCCCGGCTGAAGTCCAGAGGTGCTCGGGCCGTTGCAATTGCAGCACCTACACTCTGGAATAGTCTTCCTGCTTCTATTCGCACTTCTGAGTCTATACTTCTTTTAGATCGCATCTTAAAACTCATTTTTTTACTTTGGCTTTTGCATCAAATTAGTTTCAACTGTCATCAGGCCTGTTTTATGTCTGTCACCTTTGATGTTTGTTGGTGTGTTTGTTGTTTGTTTGTTAACTTTTAATCTCTTGCTGTTTTTTGCTGATTGTTAAGCACTTTGATCAACCCTGTTGTTTGTAAATGAATAAACCTGGACCTGATCCTGATTCCTGACTGCTGAATCGTGTAGTTTTATAAATGAACTAAATTATTAATGAATATTCCAAAATATTACTGTACAATATAAAGCACCTTGAGGTGATTATTGTTGTGATTTGGCGCTATATAAATAAAATTGAATTGAATTGTAAAATATCTGGTGCATTTTTATGCAGGTGTGGATTACTTAGCAACAGTGCCTACTTTTTTAATGTGATTTCCTAATATGTTGCTGGCATAAACCAGACTCACTTCACATTTGGCATGTATCCAGTGAATACGGTGAGTCAGTTCTTTGGCAGTTCTGTGCCTTCGTTTCTTTATAAGCCAATATTTGCAAAGATTATTTTCCATATGGGTGAAAGGGCTTATGTTATATAATCGATTGCATATTGATAAGATGTTTGATCCTTAGTAGTCTGCAAAGACTCTGTGTGCCTCCCAGAGCACTCTGGCATGCACACACACCCTAAGGTCATGAGAGAGCTCATACCTTCTTTTACTGATTTATACTATGGGAGGACACCTACTCTGTATCTGTTTAAGTATAAGTGCTGAAGATATATTTGTTAGTTTAAAAATGTGTAGGTAGAATGTAGAATTATTGTAGAGACACTGACACTGCCCTGGATATAAATAAAGGCCTGACTGAGTAGATCTTAGGAGACCCTCCCCCAGTTTGAACTGTGAAAGTAAGACAAAGAGGAGTTAATGCTGAGTGGAAATTCCCCAGAGGATACCTGGGTGGGGGTCTCAACATTTGTAACTGGATAACTGTGGTTTGGAAGGGAGATGGACTTTTATGACCCCCAGGAAGTCACGTACACAGAGACACATGCACATAGTGCTTTAACTGTTACGCACACACATCCACACGCACACTCACTCACGTGCACTCACACATAAACACAGGGACGCGCACACACAGGCACTCACGTGCTCGTGCATACACACACAGACACACAGAGTTTGCAGCACACCATGGGGGATTTATGATGGGGTCGCCTCTATAAAGCTGGCTGTGACTAACAAAGGGGTGAAGATTTTTGCAGAGGGACACCAGCCTCGTCTTCCCTTCTAGAAGAATGTATGCTTAAATAAAGATAAATAAAGTTTTTGTAAAAATGACTACTGGGTCTGGTGCCATCTCTGGATGCCCGAGGAATAAAAAGAACCGGGGTAAAACTGATTTCCCAACAGTGCCTGCTTTAGCAAAAAGGGAAGTTTGAAGCCTAATCTTGAAAGTAGAGATAGTGTCTGTCTCCCGAATCCAAACTGGAAGCTGGTTCCACAGAAGAGGGGCCTGAAAACTGAAGGCTCTGTCATGGTCCTGAGGCTGCCGACTCAGTGTTTTGTGTTTCTTTATGCTTTTGTTTATTCTGATTATGTTTTCCATTGTGATTAGCCATTTCTTAGGTTTCTGTTCTGTGCCTGCCCTGGTCCGACTACTGTGTTCTGTCTGTCTATGGTGTCACACTGTCTGCTTGTGAATCTGTCTGTTTAGTTCAGTGTCTTGTCTGGTTCTCTGTCTGAGTTTCTCCTTCTCATGTGAGTGTGTTCTGTTCAGGGGAAGCCCTGTCCCGTCTGCTCTGATTTCTCCCAGGTGTGTTGCCGTCCTGTCTCTCATCCCCCGATTACTGCTGTGTGTGATTAAGCCCTGTGTGTTCTCCTGCCTGTTGCCGATTCGTCGTTCCACGGTATTCAGTTCCTCTGTCTGTGTCTCTCTGCCCCGCACCCTGTTTCTTATGCTCACAGGTTTGTCATTTTGTTTTCCCAGTTTAGGTTCCTGCAGTCATTTGTCATTCCTCACTGCCTGTTCTGTCACTGCCACTTCTGTAAATAAACGTCACTCTCATCACCAGCCAACTGCCTGCATTCTGGGTCCTTTTCCTCCTTCGCCACACGACTCGCCCTGGCAGCCGTGACATGCTCTCCCTCCCATTCTACTTTTAAATACTCTAGGAACAACAAGTAAGCCTGCAGTGTGAGAGCGAAGTGCTCTAATAGGGTGATATGGTACTACAAGGTCATTAAGATAAGATGGGGCCTGATTATTTAAGACCTTGTATGTGAGGAGCAGGATTTTGAATTCAATTCTGGATTTAACAGGAAGCCAATGAAGGGAAGCCAAAACAGGAGAAATCTGCTCTCTCTTTCTAGTCCCTGTCAGGACTCTTGCTGCAGCATTTTGGATTAGCTGAAGACTTTTCAGTGAGTTTTTAGGACATCCTGAATTACAGTAGTCCAGCCTGGAAGTAATAAATGCATGAATTAGTTTTTCAGCGTCACTAAGAGACAGGATATTTCTAATTTTAGAGATGTTGCGCAAATGGAAGAAAGCAGTCTTACATATTTGTTTAATATGTGCGTTGAAGGATATATCCTGGTCAAAAATGACTCCAAGGTTCCTCACAGCATTACTGGAGGCTAAGGTAATGCCATCCAGAGTAAGAATCTGGTTAGATACCATATTTCTAAGATTTTCAGGGCCGAGTACAATAACCTCAGTTTTATCTGAATTAAGAAGCAGAAAGTTAGCGGCCATCCAGGTCTTTATGTCTTTAAGACATTCCTGCAGTTTAACTAATTGGTGTGTGTTACCTGGCTTCATGGACAGATGGAGCTGGGTGTCATCAGCATAGCAGTGTAAATTCATGCTATGTCTTCTAATGATGCTGCCTAAGGGAAGCATGTATAATGTAAATAGAATTGGTCCCAGCACTGAACCCTGTGGAACATAATTAACCTCAGTGGGTGAAGAGGACTCTCCATTTACATGTACAAATTGGAGTCTATTAGATAGATATGATACAAACCACTGCAGTGCAGTACCTGTAATACCTACAGCATGTTCTAATCGCTCTAATAGGATATTATGATCAACAGTATCGAACGCTGCACTGAGGTCTAGCAGGACAAGCACAGAGATGAGTCCACTGTCAGAGGCCATAAGAAGATCATTTGTAACCTTCACTAAAGCTGTTTCTGTGCTGTGATGAGCTCTGAAACCTGACTGAAACTCTTCAAATAAGCCATTCCTCTGCAGATGATCTGTTAGCTGTTTGACAACTACTCTTTCAAGGATTTTTGATATGAAAGGAAGGTTGGAGATTGGCCTATAATTAGCTAAGACAACTGGGTCTAGAGATGGCTTTTTGAGTAAAGGTTTAACTACAGCCAGCTTGAAGGCCTGTGGTACATAGCCGATTATTAGAGATAGGTTGATCATATTTAAGATTGAAGCATTAATTAATGGCAGGACTTCTTTGAGCAGTTTTGTAGGAATGGGGTCTAAAAGACACGTTGATGGTTTGGAGGAAGTAATTATTGAAGTTAACTCAGATGACAAGATGGCGGCGCGCACAGACGCAGCGGCTCACTGCTCCTCACGTTCGGTGTTTTGTTTTTTACTTTTTCTACGTGTATCTGTGTGGATGTGTGTGTTTTTTATTATTATACAACGAGTAGAGTCCACTTACAGTCGTTAGGACCTTCTGAGTTTGGGATTACGCTGTGCAAGGAGCATTACATCGGACTACCACAATTTTCACGGCATTCCGGAGGACATAATAAGAGCTCCAGGGTCTCCGTGGTTGGTTCTTCCCAGCGGCAAGACAAAGAGGAAACGTAAACAAAGGAGGCAAAAGCGTGGCTGCAGGGCGGGCCCACTAGCACGGCTAAAGAAATAGCCATTTAAGCCACCGCTTCCGAGTATTTTCCTCTCTAACGTCAGGTCCATAACCAACAAAATCGACGAACTGAGATTACAGATTGCAGTCAACAAGTGTGTACGGAACAGCAGCATAATATTGATCACAGAGACTTGGCTGCAGCCATCAATTCCGGACTCGGCTATTGAGCTAGCAGGCTGCACGGTCCACCGTCACGACAGGAACGGCCACTCCGGTAAGATCAAAGGAGGGGGTTTATGCATCTACACCAATGACAGCTGGTGCAAAAACACAAAGACTGTAGACAGCCATTGTTCCCCGGATTTGGAATATTTGACTGTGAAGTGCAGACCCGTCTACATACCTCGCGAGTTTACTGTTGTCATGGTAACGGCCGTGTATGTACCACCCGATGCTAATGCTAACTCGGCCATGGAGGAGCTGCACAAGACAATAAGCAACCAGCAGAACTCCCATCCAAACGCAGTGCACATTATAGCTGGGGACTTCAACCATGCTGATTTAAGGTCAGTATTCCCCAGATTTGAACAGCATATTAACCAGGGGGAAAAACACATTGGATAAAGCCTACAGCAACATCCAAAAAGGCTACAGAGCAACCCCTCTACCACATCTAGGTTTGTCAGACCACATGTCCGTGCTGCTGATCCCTGCATACACTCCCATTAGGAGAAGAGCCCCCCCAGTCACAAAAACTGTGAAAACCTGGCCAGAAGGTGCATCACATCAGCTGCAGGACTGTTTTGAAAACACGAACTGGAGCGTGTTTGAACATCAGGACCTTGAAGAGCACACAACATCAGTGCTCTCATATATTAACTTCTGTGTCAACAGTGTCACTGTGGACAAACGTCTCCGGGTGTATTCCAACCAGAAACCCTGGATGACTAAAGAGGTCCAGGTCCTGCTGAAGCAACGTGACGCCGCTTTTAGATCCGGTGATGGTGTGCAGTACAGTGCAGCCAGATCTGAGTTGAAAAGAGGCATCAGAGAAGCCAAGGCAGCGTACAAGAGAAGGATCGAAGACCACTTCAGCAACAACAACTCACGAGAGGTATGGCAGGGAGTTCAGCACTTAACCAACTACAAACCTTGCAATACCACGTTGACTGAGGGCAATGCGGAGCTTGCGGAGGAGCTGAACCACTTCTTCGCATGCTTTGAGGTGAAGGGACCAGAGGCAGCAGCAGCAAAAACATCGGACAGCAGCAGCAGCCCAAGCCTCATAGTGCAGGAATATGAGGTGAGGCGCACACTGAGGGCAGTGAACCCCAGGAAGGCCGCCGGACCAGATGGGGTAACCGCAAAGGTCCTAAAAGAGTGTGCAGACCAGCTGGCTGGGGTCTTCACTAAGATCTTCAACACTTCACTGTCCCAGTCCTGCATCCCACCGTGCCTTAAGTCAGCCACAATTGTCCCACTGCCAAAGCGTACGAACATTAGCAGCCTCAACGACTACCGACCAGTTGCTCTAACACCTGTTATAATGAAGTGCTTCGAGAAACTGGTCCGACGTCACATCATGTCCTGCCTGCCACCCACACTCGACCCACTCCAGTTCGCATACAGAGCTAACAGATCAACTGAAGATGCCATTGCTACAACGCTCCACACCACCATCTCTCACCTGGAAGTGCAGGGCCGTTACGCCAGGCTGCTCTTTGTTGACTTTAGCTCTGCTTTCAATACGATACTCCCGGACAGACTAATAGTTAAACTGCTGGAAATCGGACTTCCTTCTACCACCTGCCGCTGGATCAGAGACTTCCTCTCAGACCGTGCACAGAGAGTTAGAGTGGGGCCTCATCTTTCCTCAGCCCTCAGCCTCAACACCGGCTCTCCACAAGGCTGTGTACTGAGTCCCCTACTGTACACTCTGTACACACATGACTGTGTTAGTACCCACCCAGACAATGCAGTCATCAAGTTTGCAGATGATACCACCGTGGTGGGGCTCATCTCTGGGGGAGATGAGACGGCGTACAGAGCTGAAGTTCAGAGGCTGTCAGATTGGTGTGTAGATAACAACCTGGACCTCAATACCACCAAGACAAAAGAACTGGTAGTTGACTTCAGAAGGAGGAAGTCCGAGCTGCAGCCTGTCAGCATCAACGGGGAGTGCGTGGAAAGGGTCTCCAGTTTCAAGTTTCTGGGTGTGCACATAGACACAGACCTCCAATGGAGCTCTAACACCTCTGCGGTCTTAAAGAAGGCCCAACAGCGTCTCCACTTTCTGAGAATCCTCAGAAAAATGGACCTGAAGAAGGAGCTGCTGACTGTCTTCTACCGCTGCTCCATTGAAAGTGTGCTGACATATTGCATCGGTGTATGGTTCTCCAGCTGCACCACAGCACACAGAAAGGCACTCCAGAGGGTCATTAATATGGCCCAAAAAATCATTGGACATCCTCTTCCCTCCCTGAAGGACCCGTACAGCACTCGCTGTCTCAAGAGGGCACGCAGCATCCTACGAGACTGTACACACCCAGGACACCGGGTGTTTAAGCTGCTGCCGTCTGGCAGGAGGTTCAGGCTGCTGAGGTCCCGAACAAACAGACTCAAGGACAGCTTTTACAACAGGGCAATAGCCCTAATCAATGCAAATAACTGACCTGATTGGCTACCTGCCTGGACTTTTTTTAGGGGGAGGTAACAATGTTTAAAACAATAACAATAATAATATTTATATTTATAACAAGGTGCAATAATAATTAATGTGCAATAATAACAGTGTGCAATACACATAACACTTATTCTTCTTTTTTATTTCTAAGTTAATATACTGTGTTGTGTTGTCTGTGTTGCGTTGTGATGTGTCATATCGTGTCGTGTTGTGTTATATGTAGTGCCGACGTAGGACAGTTTTTCCAATTTCATTGTACTACTGTACTATGTATGACTGTGCAATGACAATAAAGAATTATCTTATCTTATCTTATCAGAAAGATCAATTGGAGTAAAAGAGTCTAACTTAATATTGATGGTAATAAAAGTAGCTGTAGATAATATTACATCTGTGGGATGATTATTGGTAATTTTTTCTCTAATGATAAAAATTTTATTTGTGAAGAAGTTCATGAAGTCATTACTAGTTAACGTTAAAGGGATTGTTGGCTCAGTAGAGCTCTGACTTTTTGTCAGCCTGGCTACAGTGCTGAAGAGAAACCTGGGGTTGTTCTTATTTTCTTCAATCAGTGACAAATAGTAAGATGTTCTGGCTTTGCGGAGGGCTTTCTTATAAAGCAGCAAACTATTTCTCCAGGCTAAATGATGATCCTCTAAATTTGTGACACGCCATTTCCTCTCCAGCTTACGAGTTATCTGCTTTAGCCTACGTGTTTGAGAATCATACCACGGAGTCAGGTACTTCTGATTTGAGACCTTAGTTTTCAAGTCTACTCTCCACTGCTGTGTAATCGATTATTGTAAATGTAAATGTTATCAGGAAATGATCAGACAGCAGAGGGTTTTCAGGAAACACTGTTAAATGTTCAGTTTCTACGCCATATGTTAAAACAAGATCTAGAGTGTGATTAAAGTGGTGGGTGGGTTCTTTTACATTTTGAGAGAAGCCAATTGAGTTTAATAACAGATTAAATGCCATGTTGAGGCTGTCATTTTTAGCATCTACATAGATGTTAAAATCACCCACAATAATTATTTTATCTGAGCTGAGCACTAAATCAGATAAAAAGTCTGAGAAATCAGAGAGAAACTCTGTGTAAGGCCCAGGTGGACGATAGATGATAACAAGTAAGACTGGTTTCTGAGTTTTACAGCTGGGGTGGACGAGGCTAAGCATCAGGCTTTCAAATGAATGAAAAGTCTGTGTGGGTCTTTGGTTGATTAATAGGCTGGTGTGAAAAATTGCTGCCACACCGCCCCCTCGGCCTGTGCTTCGAGGTTTCTGGTAGTTAGAATGACTCGGGGGTGTTGATTCATATAAACTAACATAATCATCCGGCTGCAACCAGGTTTCTGTAAGGCAGAGTAAATCGATTTGTTGATCAATTATTAAGTCATGTACTAACAGAGACTTGGAGGAGAGAGACCTAATATTTAATAATCCACATTTCACTGTTTTACTCTTTGGTCCCAACTCTGGATAGTCATATTTTGGGGGGTTTAATAAATTTGTCCATATTTCTAGAAATGAGAGCTGCTCCATCCAAAGTGGGATGGATGCCGTCTCTCCAAGACCAGGTTTCCTCCAGAAGGTTTGCCAATTATCTATGAAGCCCACATCGTTTCTGGGACACCACTCAGACACCCAGCAATTTAAGGAGAACATGCGGCTAAACATGTCACTCCTGGTCTGATTGGGGAGGGGACCAGAGAACTGGCTCTTCAGTTGTTTTGTTGCTTTAATTAATTTATTATTAACAATAATATAAAAATTATGCACAAAAGGAATTACTAATGTTAAAAAAGTGTTTTTATTTATATATGTTTATATAAATATATGTTTATATACATATATGTTTAAATGGCCCCTAGAGACAAAGCACGTACAAACTCCAAAACACATTTGTAGCATGAACTGAACTTCCAAAACAGAGCTACCTAGATCACTTAAATTACACAGTTGAAAGCATATGTGTATTGTTTGTGTATTTATACACAAGCACTCATATATATTCAAATAATTTAAAAAAAAGTTCATTTACCTGTTACTACCACACACCAAATCCGGTTGTTGGTACTTGCTGGCTTGTGTAGCCACTAGGTAACAAAAGCTCAACACTGCGCATCCTGGAGCACTTCTGTTGTGTTTGTACATGTTTTGGAGTTTGTACGTGCTGCTTTGTCTGTAGGGGCCACCGCAAATATACTTTTATTTATTCACTCCAGATAAAATGTACTGAATAAATCATATAATACAAAAACCAACTTTTCAACTTTTAACTATTTAAATTTTCAGCTTTTTCCTTTTAAACCAATGTAAAGTGAAACAACACAAAACACTGCAAACCACAACACAATTAAATATAAATTAAAATATGAAAACAAAAAGAAGATGCATATTCTCTGTCATATGGGCCTGCATGAATAAACTTTCTGAATCCTTTATGATCTGCAACTGAAAATAGTTGTGGATGATTACTATACCTTTTTAATATGACGTTGTTGTCCCTGGCTCTCTCTCTCTCCCTCCCGCTCTGTTCCTGTGCTACTGAGTGTAACTTCAGTGCTCAGTACAATACTATGTCCCTTTTTCATGTGCTACGCCAGGCTCAGGTCTAAATAACAGTTTGCTTGTATGTTTCAAGTGCAAACCCTTTGCAGTATAACTGACATTCAGCAAATGTTCCACAGCTTCTTGGGCAAAGAAAAACCTTGGGATTATTTCTGTCTTGTGGTTTTGTGACCTCAACCTTGAGTTTCAGATGAAGCTGGCAGTGGTCAATCTCCAGCGGTGGCCATCTATGGTTTGAAAAGAACAGATCAAACAGTTCACTAGAGTAAGACAATGGAAGCCTGTGTCTACCGACAACAATCCAGCTGACCAGCTAGTCTTTTCTTCATGGCTAATGAAGCCAACTCAGCAAAGTACAACCTTTCCTCCAAGCATCTCAGAGTTGGTTGGTTAACAAGAGCCCAGCTAACCTCAGATGAATCACAACTGATACTCATTCCTGGTAAACATCATGTTATTAAAGATTATCAGAAATGGTGACTGTTCCCGAGACCTGTGTCAGTGGTCATTCTTCTTGTTTGTGTTTTCTTGTTATGTTTGTTAGTGTTGTTTCTGGATTTGGCTGTCACGGCCTGGAGGTTCAGCTAGTCGCTGCCACCTGCTGGCAGCTTCCTGTAACTACACAGTCTGTGTGAACAGTTCCACAGGCGTTCACATGTAGTCCCTGTAGTGTCTACTCCACAGTGGGAGCTTGTGCACTCGTACCTGTGTGCTGGTGTGAAACCTGAGCCAGCTGAGAGCATCAGCGACCATAACCATCCATTTCTTAAACACAGAGGTCTCTGCTGTGGTTTCTCTCACTCACCACCAGGTGAGGATTTCCTGTCATTGACACTCACTGGACTCAAACAGGTAATTATAGTGTAAAAAGCTGTTTGTCTACAAGCTTGTCTCTCACCCTATCATGGGATTTCCTGAGGTCAGATGGCCCAGGATGAGAGTGGGCGTTAAGGCGTCTGGGAAGGGATCTTAGGGGGACACTCCAACAGAGTTAAATCTGGGACTCTTCACCATTTGAAGAGTCCCAGATTTAAGCCCTAGAACTGAAGAAGCTTCTCAGATGAAGGTGAAACGTCTTCAAGCAACTTAAAGAAGTCCAGACGCTTTTCTTTCCAAGCTCCTTCGACTACGATGACCTGGATGATGGAGAACCTTCATGGACATACTGACATAAACTGATCTGTAGAAGAAAATGTAGAAAAATGAGTTATATGATAAAACATGTTTATGATAGTTTCAGATATATTTCATACCATCACACTGACTCCACTCTGACATCACTGATCAATAATCAAACAGATCAAACTGATTGATCAGCCATCAGAGGAGTCGGATCAATGGAGCTGCTTCTGTTCCTGATGTTTGATCCTGGACCTGAACCGTCCCTGCAGAGGAGACACGACAGCTTCACACAGAAACACAATAAAATAATAAGTGAAAGCAGAGAGAACCAAGTGAAAGTGAACAAACACCTGTAACTGTGAGCAGCACGACTCTCCATCCGATGATGTTTCCCTGGCTCCAGGCCACACAGCTGTATCTGTCTCTCTCTGTGGGGTGTTTAAGGGTCAGGCTGAACTGTCCGCTTTTCACACGCTCGTCTTTCTTTCACTCGGTCTCTGTGATGCTGCTGCTGTTTGTCAGGCTTCTCAGGACGGTGCCACCACTCCACCTGAGTGTCCTCAGGCAGCCGGACAGACTCCGCCCCCTCCTCCACCTCCAACTGACTCTCTGAGTGTTAGTGTAGCCGCTTAAAGTGGTGGATCTAAATCTGCACCTCAAAGTGCGTTCACATACAAATAGAAGGGGAGTGAGTGGGTCAGTGCTCAGGGCACAGACACTAAGTTGGCCTTAAACACACCATTTATTTCCATGGAAACAGACACAACCAGAGTTACAGGTTAAATCCCCTATACAATAAAAAGAGTCTCAACACACTTAAAACCCTGCTGCAGAAATAACTCTACACTGTCAACACAAAGGCTAAACAAATGTTTCCATATGCTAAAATTCCCATAATCCCACAGTCCAGCCACACGCGGGCAAATGTTCCTTATCTGAAACAGGAGAGGAATTTCTCTTCCGGGATGGAAACCACACCGGCCAGAAGAACAAGGGGGCGGGGCTCCTGTCGCAGACCTGTCTCCTCCTGACAGCGCGTCACCGCACAGTCCTGCTGTAGCTGAGATATAATATACTGAGCTTTTTGAAAAGGCAGTTTTCATGTTGCAATCTGGACTGCAAAAACTGAGCCCTTTGAAAACAATGACGCATTTTAGTCATATGATGCAGTCATGTGACCAATTAAACTAAGTGGGTGGATGGCATTATACAGCAGTTCTTTTGTTTGCTCTCAGTTTTGACAGCCCTGTTAAAGATTAATATCAGTTTATACATGCTGCAGATAGCTACAGATAAAACTTTTCCTCCACATTTGGCAGCGAAGTTTCAAAGAGCCGGAAAGTAAATAAACGGCACATGGAAATGACTTTCTGTGTGAGGCTTCAGTGTTAGTGGAGCCGCTAAAAGTGGTGGATCTAAATCTGCACCTCAAAGTGCGTTCACATACAAGTAGAAGGGGAGTGAGTGGGTCAGTGCTCAGGGCACAGACACTAAGTTGGCCTTAAACACACCATTTATTTCCATGGAAACAGACACAACCAGAGTTACAGGTTAAATCCCCTATACAATAAAAAGAGTCTCAACACGCTAAAAACACTGCCCGCAGAAATAACTCTACACTGTCAACACAAAGGCTAAACAAATGTTTCCATAGGCTAAAATTCCCATAATCCCACAGACCAGCCACACGCGGGCAAATGTTCCTTATCTGAAACAGGAGAGGAATTTCTCTCCCAGGATGGAAACCACGCCGGCCAGAAGAACAAGGGGGCGGGGCTCCTGTCACAGACCTGTCTCCTCCTGACAGCGCGTCACAGCCCCGCCCCACTCCACACCTGAACACGGCCTCCGTCGTAGCACCACCAGATGCAGGCAGAGGGACACCCCTGCCCTGCTGTGGATTGCATCCACAGTGGATTAAAAGAATATTGTGCAACAACACTAAAACACACAATATCAGGATAAAACCTGATATTTAAATATCAATAAACAAACATGACAATAAAATCATGCAGGTAAAACCAACACTATGTACCAATGCACAGTCTGATCAAACTGTGTGACATCAGCATGTTTCAGACAGCTGTGACATTAAAGATCTAATCAAACTAATAATGAATCACTTTGTTTCTGCAGCAGCATCAGGAAATGTTCAGGAGCTCGTCTCTTCCTTCCAGCTGCTCTGATGGATCAATAAACCTGTGATCATGTTGTAAAGTGAAGGCTGTTTGTTTCTGCACTGTGTGAACTTGACACACACACTGAGTCAGTTTCTGGAGTGGAGCATCCAGCACACAGTCTGACTGCAGCTCTGCTGGACCTGAGCGATCCCTCTGATCTTCTTCTTTCTAATCCTGTCCATGCTGCTCAGCTCCAACCAAACTCTCAGCATCTTCAGCTCTGCCACCTGCAGCTCCTCCTGTCTGTGTGCCACCGTCTCCATCACAGCAGGTCTCACTGCCATCTCCTCCTCTTCACTCTTACTGCTCTCCTCCTGTCATAAATCAATCAGCCCTGACCTCCTCCTCATCTCTCCTTGTTTGTACTTTCTCTTCTCTGCAGACTCTCCTCCTCACTCTCACTACAGATCATAACTTTGTCTGCAAACATCAGAGTGTTCATCAGCACTGCAAACGATAAAGGGCTCAGAGCCCCCTCTTTGTGAGCCCACTGCCTGAGCCTGTGAGTATTTAGAAAGTAGAAGGACAGAAACTCCAGGTGTGGACGAGGCTCGTTGCATCAAAAACAGCTGCTGCTGTGATTCCTGCTGAAGGGGCTTCAAATAAGTGTCTGAATACTTCAGGAAATATGAGGTTAAAGAAACAATCGTAAAGTTGTGTTTCCAGTTTGTCATTATTAGAAACATTATCAGCCACAGGCTGAATGGATTAAATGGAGTAAACTGATACTGGTCCCACCATGACCTCTGACCTCTGACCTGCATCTACAGCACTGAGCCCTGACAGTGAGCAGCACTTGTTTCTTCAGCAGGATGTTTCCCTCCCTGCTGCAGACGGTGCAGGTGGAGGTGTTTGTGTCTCCATCTGTGGGTATTTCAGGGTCAGACTGAGGTCTCCAGGTTACAGCAGCTTTCTCTTCATCTTCGTTGGGTCTCTGTAAAACTTGTGTGTCTCAGTTTGTTCCTGATGTGTTCCTGACTCGTTCTTTGGTAACTAGTCTGCAGCGTCCTGTAAAGTGCTGCAGACATGTTGGATGAAGAGCAGAAGAACAGACAGACTGAGCCTCCACAGTTGGCCATGTCTCACACGCTTCCTTTCTTTGGGCCTCAGCATCAGCAACGTGTCTGCGGAGGATGTAGGTTTGAGTGACCACGACTGTGTCTTTGTTGACCTTCACTTGAGGACGTGCCATTGGATAAATGAGTCTATTTGAAACTTCAGAAACAAAACTCAGATCAGAAAATGGGAGAAATTCCAAAATCAGCTGTTGCGTCTCGAGCTGCCTCACCTATAAATGTGGCTCTAAAGCAGACGGCAACAAAAGTCTGATTTTCTGTAGATAAGATCAACGAAATCAATGACAAACCCCCCCAGAGCATTCTTGTTGTGGCAGCTCACTGCTGCTCTACTTTTACACCTGTGACATTTGATGAGAATCAGCCGTCTGCAGCTCCCTCAGAGATTCTCCCCACAAAGCTTTTTGCCTTGTAAACCTTTTTAACGCTTTTCTTCAGACTGGAGTGTTCTAGCTTTTTCAAACATGCCGTTGTGGAAGCAAAGCTCAGCAAACCCGGCTTAGATCCAACATTACATCAACATTATAGATCAGTTTCTCTTTCAGGTCAAAGCTTGTTGAGAAGCCGCTTGCTGCCCACCTCACAGCCTGCTTGAAGAAACACCACATCTGTGACCGTTTCCACTCTGGTTTTGGTCAAATGCACCCACTGACACTGCACTACTAACAGTAACCAGTTATATTGTGATGTCAGCAGATGGTGGAAAATACACAGTCCTGGTCTTGTTGGAGCTCTCCTGCTCTGAACATCTGAAGCTCTCCACCACATGACTGAGCACAACTCAGGGAGGAACATTTACTGAAGCTGCTGCAACATTTCCTGTCAGCACATTATTGTGTGACAGTCAAGGAGCCACCAGAGGACACCTGCTAACAGGGCAGTGAAGAATAGAAATATTTTCCTGCTATTATTTGCTGCTATTAGTATAATCATCATTAACATTTCATGATTGAGAGTGATGTTGCATTCAGATGCATTCAGATGTTCAAATATATTGGTATTATATAAGTCTTTATTATAGGTCCAGTAAGAACCACTTTAAATTGTTGAGTTGAATCTATAATTTAAAGGTTTTTGAATGTTTTGTATTCTTATACTGAAGTCTTCAGTGGGTGAGAAGCTGACTGCAGGCTGACAGGAAATGCGTCTGCAAGCCATGCTTTTGCAGAAGTGAAACTGTTCAGAGAGCAGATGCACACTCTGTGCACCCACAGACAGACGAGACATACACACACACACTTAGTTAGAGGGATCACTGATAGGGGGAAAGTTCAAATTGCTTTGCTTGGGGTTGCTTTTAGACTATATTAGGAGGAGCAAACATATTGGCAGATCTGAGAAGGAAAACCTGTGTTATGAAAATGATTTTAATCTTTTATACATGATTGCATTTGAACTTATTAAAGAGCTGTGGCTCCTGGTCAAGTGAAGGTCAGAAACTCTTGGCAGGCGTTAAGGATCAGCCAATACATGGTGAGGAGGACAGGAGCTCTGAAAGGAATGGCAACACACCTGCTTACATGACATATGCCTGGAGTTATATCCTTATATCCTTATATTCTTTAGAGCTAAGAGTTAAGTTTGTATCATTTATCACTTATATCCTTTTGAGTAAGTCTTAAGTTTCATTTATGTTCAGTTTGAGTAAGTTTCCTTCATGGTTTGAGTATCATCATTTGAGTGTGACATTTAGAAGTCACACATAGTTCAGCTGTGCACGAGCACAGGCCTTATGTCTGGCTAGGACGAGGGGTGTGAGGTGAGCCGGAGTGCAGGAGAGGTCATGACACATACATAGCATACACTGCAGACACACACATACACACCATAATAGATCTATTTTGGTAAGTAAGAAGTGAAGATGGGTTTTTGCTGCAATTGCAGAATTGTGCCGAAGTACTTAGAGGAAGTGCACCAGATCTCCCAGAGGGAAGCGATAGCCAAGACGAGCTGAGGGGAAGCACCGACCCGAAGACAATGTTCTTTAAAACTATGTTAAAGGTTGTTGACAGAACATTTGTGGTTTTGAGTGACGTATGCTGTATAAATCTGCCTAACAACAGAAGAGGGGGTGGTACAATGCTCACCTCTATAAAACCTTTGTCTAATTATTTTAAGTTCAGTTCGACGCTGAATCTGTACAGCGTTCGGACTCCGCACGTGTGTATTCATTAAAATGCCGTCTAAATTGCACACGGCTGGATCTGTGGTTATTTATGGATTCCTCTCTCAACATTGAACCCTAACAGTATCCTCACTCATTTCTACAATCCATTCACTTTTAATCGCTGAAGTTTGCCTCAGACAGTCAGAAATATTATCATTCATTTCCATATTTTTATATCTATAAAAGAAAGCTGACACTGTGAGGCTTCATCAGAGGTGTGAGCATCACAGCAGAGGCCTTTGTGTCAAAGTCACTGAGGATAAAACAGAAGAACATGAAGCAGATTTTCCTGGCCTGGCTTTTTATAGCAGATGACCTTAAAACTATTCTGCAGTAGAACAAAAACACATATGAACATGACCTGATGAAGTGAAGCAGAGCAAAGTTACAGAGGTTTGATTACAGACACAGCTGAGAGTTTTGCAGTTTTGCATCATTTTACAAAGTTTGTTCAGTTTTGAGCAGCAGAAATGAGACTAAATCAAAAACAACAACAAACCCAGCGGCCGACAGCGCTGTCAACAACGGTAGACTGGTGGGTAACAACAAGCCAATAATGCAGAAAACAGAGATTTTTAGATGAAACTGATTCTGATGCGTCTTTGTGCAGAATCCGTGTTCCTGCTCTCAGTTACTGTTTTAGCTGTTTGATGGTTGTTGAAACTGTGGGAGCTTTAACCTGAGATTCAGGCGTTTCAGGTAAAATACATTTATATTTAAAAATCGATTCAGGATTTTAATGAATCAATATGATGTTATCCAAGCTAGAATCGATTTAATCACTAATCAAAACCCACCCCTACCTGCTAACCATCGGCATTATGGGTAGTGTAGTAGGAGACACTCACCTGACTTAAAATAGTGCCAGAAATGAAATAAAAGACCTCCAGAGACGATGAGAACAAGAACCAGGAGAACCAGGAGAACCAGAAGAACCAGGAGAACCAGCAGAACCAGGAGAACCAGAAGAGCCAGCAGAACCAGCAGAACCAGCAGAGCTGTGGCCCAGGATGGAAATGGTTCTGTAGAGAAACACAAATTGCCAGGTGACCTTTGACCGAATGTAATGCATTAAAGAATATGCTTAGATTTAAAATGGTGAAGCAAGCATGCTTATTGTGACAATATTAAAAGTTCAGAGTGATTGTGATCGTCTACAGCAGGGTTTTGGTTTGATGTTGACCTTTGACCTGCAGTGGGACATCTCTCAGTCTAAATGATCTGACGGAGCAGGTGTAGGTGGCGCTGTCAGACAGGTGGAGGTTGGTCAGGTTCAGGCTGAGGTCTCCAGTTTCCAGAGCGTCAGTCTTCATGGATGTTCGGCCGCTGTAACGCTGGTTTGGATCTTTCAGTTCGTCTCCTTGATGCTGGTGGACGGTTGGAGGACTGAGGTCGGAGCGACTCCACACCACTGTGGGGCGGTCCAGTTCAAAAGTGGGAAACTCACAGGGCAGCAGGACAAACAGCTCTCCCTCAGCTCCACAGCCGAGGCATGCTGGGAAACTGAGGACACAGACAGAGTCCATGTGTCACTTTGAGATCAAACGTGGACACAGCTTCAGTTACAGAATATCAAATATCTACATATAGAAATAAAATCACTGTGCAGGTCAAATAAATAAATACAATAAAGAAAGAAATAAGACGTGGCATAAGCGAAAAGTCTGAGTTCAGCTCGTCGGCTCACAGAAACACTGACTTCCTTTTATTAATGAGGCGGCTGTGGGAACAGGTAGGAGGCTCCTGATTGGTTCATAAGGTGTGAATAAATGTGTCCTGTAGCAGGAAGCAAAGCCACATCAGGCCTTAGAAGGAATTCATGAAAGTGTGAAGTCTGTCTGCAGTGCAGTGGAGTGATCTCCTCCCTATGAATAAAGTTAGAAGTCTGGAAGTTTAGGAAGCAGCTGCACGTCAGGAAGCACAAATGTGATGAGGAGAAGGCGTGGAGCGCTGTGTCAGGCTCTGCTGTGGAAACCAATGAACTTTTGCATGTTTGAACTGGAAGAAGAAGCAGGATGTGAACTTTGTTGGTCAAAACAAAGCTCAGGGTCACATTTGATCCAGTACTCGTGTCACGACACTGATGTCCTGACTGCTGATCAGCTGATCGGTCCATTCATGGTTTATCAGAGGACAAAGAAACTTAATTTAGTTTGGACAATCCACCAATCACAGAGCTCCATCAGAGACCTTACAGTAACTACATTCACCAGCAGAGCTTTGATCGCGCTACTCTCCACGACCACTAGATGTCTCCACACTCTGTGCTGACTCCAATGAATGATCAGAGCTGCTGAGCCTGTTTGCAGACCGAGGAGGAGCTCCTGGTGATCCGTGTGGGACTAAAAAGCTCTGATAACGTCCATCCAGCAGCTGATAACAGGGACATTTGGTGCCATGTCAGAGCTGCACAATCAATCATCAGTTTGGCTCTTTAGTTTGAAGAGTTCAAAGCAGCAGCAGAGAATCTAAAGTGTGTCACACAGCACCAAGTTTCCTTTGGTCACATATGAAATGTGAGTCAGAGCTTCAGCTACACAACAACACACACACAGCAGCTGATTGTAACATGAGCTCATCTGAAAGCCACCAAGAAGAATCCAGTGATTTGAAAGTTGCTGCTTTGGATTGTTAGTTTGATCTGAATCAGAATCCAGTGTTTGATGGAAATCTCCTCCTGAAACAATGAATCAGGTTAAAATACTTTAAATCAGTGCAGATGTATAATGTAATTTAACATGCTGATAATGGTTGTACTGGGCTTGTAATGTAAATGTGTCTGATTAAATGTGACATTAATGGTGACGCTGCATAAACCTGATCAAACAGTTCTATTAGTGGGTCTGTGTGATCAGCATCAGTGGGTTAAGGTGAGGCCTTGACTAGTAGAACGTCATGTTGGTGTATGACAACACATGAGCCAACATCAGACTCCGAGCGCTATAATAAAGATGTTAGTTGTTTTTGAGCCCCTGTATTACAGTTTTTTCTGATGGCTTGAGCACATTTTTTGTAACTATTGGCTATTTTTGCAAAACTCTACACACAAATAAGAAAACTCTTCACCCAATCAGCAAAACATTGTAGTTTTCTTGTAAAAGCGAATAACCTTTGCTTAACTCACCACACCTTTGTAAAAATTGTATTTTTGTATCAGACAGTAAACACAAGCCATCAAATTAATAAGCACACAATGCACCAACTACACACTGATGGTATGAATGAAAAACACATCTGGCTTTTGCTTTCTCTGTGCACAAGGTAGGCCATGTCAGTTTGAGCTCATACTTTTGTCATAGATCCGTAAGCATAGAGGGAACACATCATTATTGAACACATCAGCAGGGCTGAAGCTCTCATGTTAAACACACACTGATCTATGGACACGTTCATGTGTTTCTAACAGCATCATAACCAGGCTGTTATCAGCCTGCACTAACATGATGTCACACACACTGAATGTAACAGTGACAGTTTACATCATCACACAATCAGCTGTGATTGTTTCACTGTCATCAAACTAGTCAACAGGAAGTAGAATCAATAGAAACCAATCATTTACTGACAGCATGTCTGATTGAAATAAGTGCAGGTACACTGGTACAGTACATGTGAGTGAAATTCTTGTGTGCGAGCTTCACAAACAACAGAGGTGTGCAGGACGATAGGATATGAGCTCATGGTCATAGCGCACAGCCCCAGTGATGTTACACACAGGGGGTTCAAACCTGTTGTTGCTTCATCAGTGTGGACGTTTAAAGGTGGATGTAACCATTTAATTTGCTGTAGAGTTTTATGGAAGTACGAGTGTTTGACTGCTTTTCTAAACATCATATAAAGTAAAACATTTACACACACATGAAACATGAACACTGTGACATCACCAGCTGCAGCAGTGCATGAATAAACAGATTGTACAACAACAATCACAGTGATGTGGTGTCTCCTCATTCCCAGCTATGCCTGCTCGAGTCAAATGTAATCCCAGCAGGAAAACTGAGCTGAATATATTCCCACTACGTGTGAGGAACACCAGCTCCAAATGTTCTCCTGACCTCCTGTGGAGTTTGTGTGGATGACCTGGAGCAGGGTCCAGAGTCCAGGTGCAGGAGCTGGGTCAGCCACTGTGACAAAGAGCCCCTCCTCCACTGTGGGAGTCACCCAGGGGCTCCAAGAAAGATCCACAGTGGGACCAGGGCTGATACTGTAGTCACAGCAGGGACCTGCAGAGCATTCAGACCCACAATCAGCTTATTTCAGGACACGTCACTGCAAATATCTGCTCACCTCTACATCTGTGTGTTGGGTTAGAATACATTGAGGTTTAAATTCATAATCTTAAATGCTTATATGCTGATTATATTGCTTTATATAAGAAAGGCCTAACTCTGAGTACACTCTGTGCCAAAAGTGTTGACAGGAAACGACATGCTTTTGCAGAAGCGTGGTAACTGCAGTAGAAAGTGAAACCAACTAGGCTGTTTGATCGAAACTTAAAGTGTGGTGTGACGTAGAGAGCAAGTATATAAATAACTAGGCGTCCATTTGTGCTTCAGACCTGCGGTTGTGTGTTTTGAGTTCAGGTCTCCATATCCAGGATATGTAAAATAAAGATCATTTTTAAAGTAAAAAGACCACTTTGAGCCGTGTCTTTTTTGGCCATAAAGAATCTAAAAGAACTGGGATTTAATAAATACAACACGTGCAATACATTTCTGACTGTGTGACACAGACGTGTGCAACAGTAACAGGTAGTGCACTACATTTCCCTGCAGGCTTTGCATGCACAGAGCAGCGATCCAGCAGTAGTTGGAGCTCACAGTGTTTATGCGAGCTGAACAGTGTGTGTGCTGTCAGTATGAACAAACTGTATCTATCAGTGTGTCTAACATCAGCATGGAAATAACATTTCTAATCACTGAGAGGCAAAGACAGCAAGTTCCATCCAAATCTTCCCCTCACACAACGTTTCATGCTGTTCATGTAACAGGAGGTGAACACGCTGGGATTCAAGCTTCATCTCATTAATAACAAACCAAACATGTTTCCACAGAGAAACACTGACAGCACATCATCGCTGCTTACAGCTACAACACCATCACATAAAGTCTGTGACTCCGCCCTGCTCAGCTTCATCACCTCCTCTTCACTGTTTAACACTCTGCTAGTCACCAAGCTGTTTAAATACAACCCATCATGTTCAAACTGTGTGAGCTCGACCCCTTTCTGCTCTAGCAGCTCCTCCACAGTTTCATTGATGGTAAAGGTTGGAAAGAGCAGCACATTTAGACTTTGAGACTTTTAATTGGTAAAGTAAATCCGCTTTGGCGTCTTTCTTGGCCTTCAGACAACAATTCTGCTAAAGATCCAAACGGCAAACAAACAAACGAAAACTGAGTTTTAAAATGAATAGTGATGATTAAAACCGAGAGAGGCCGACAGTGATCACTAGGGCTGGGGTTGGATTATTATTATTACTAGCTTGGATAACATGATATCGATTCCTTAAAATTCTGAATCAATTTTTAAATATAAATTTATTTTGCCCAAAACACCAGAATCTGCGGTTAAACCTCACAACACTTCAACAACCACAAAACAGTTAAAACAGTAAATGAGAGCAGCTACACGGATTCTGCACAAAGACATCAACACAAAGCGTTTATGGATCACCGATCAGAATCAGTGAGATGTGGCTTTCTCACCCGACGGCACGGACACGGTCGCGGCTGAAAGCCGACAGCTCGCTGATTCTGATCCGTCGGCCGGTCCGCGCTTTGTGTTCACGCCCTTTTTGCGCTGATTCTGAAGCTGCAGGTTTTATCTCTGTCCAAACAATATTGACTGAACTGTGGCGTAATCTACATTGATGTACATGCATGCGCCACTAGGCGGCAGTACTTACCCACAAACAGGAAATGGGTGGCATGTGAACAGCCACGAGAAAAACTGTATTAAAGCTTGTTGTTGCTCCACGTTATCGGTTGAGCAGGAGTTTTATTCAAGAGCCTAACACAACATGAACCAGCAGCCAAAGAAGATCCAAACTACGCTTCACATAAATATTGTCATGACTTCACTCTGACTTTTGCTGTTTCGCTTCGAGCACGATAAAAATCACACTTCATGCACAGCTCTCTCTCTCTCTCGCTCTCTTTCTCTCTGTACTTCAAGAACAGTTTCCCGTCTAAAAATCTGTTTTCTGCATTATTCGCTTGCTTGTTACACAGAAGTCTACCGTTGTTTTGTTTTTTTTTTATATATATTTTTATTAAATTTTCTGCATCCATTTTTACAAAAGACAAATTGAACAATATGCCGTTTTCCTTTTGAAGAACATAAAACAATATGAAACATACACTCCCACCTCATAATTATAGGAGTACCAGTGGGTGTACAAAAAGAAAAAAGAAAGGGTCCAGTCTAATAATACGAATAGTAAACCCTGGAGTACAAGATAACAGTTTCTGAGTGTACAAAGAGATGTGGAGAGTTTCAGAGCCCACACCCCCACAGAGACACAGAAAAAACAAAACACACAAACCAAGGAGAAAAAAAACAAAAAAAAAAACATAATGAGTGGTCAGCTTAGTTGTAGAGATAAGTCAAATCTGTAAGAGAAAAGAAATATGTATAAAGTAGGTAAGTAGATACCATCATAAGGCGCAGGCACAATAGAGTCCATATGCTTAAACATAAGATGAAATAAAATAGAGTAAAGTCTGAGCTGGCTAATTGGGAGCGTTGCGAGACCGCAAAGTCTGAACATGGTCAAAAAAGGGTTGCCAGATCTTAAAAAATTTGGCCATAGACCCACGCAGGGTGAATTTAATCTTTTCGAGTTTGCTAAAATGCAAAGCGTCTCTGATCCAGATTTCCCAGGATGGGGGAGAAGGGGATTTCCAACATAACAATAATCTGCGTCTTGCCAATAAGGTGAGAAATGCTACCAAGTCCGCTTGGGGCGTCGGCAAGACAACTGTATCAGGAAGAACCCCAAACAAAGCAGTTAAGGGCACAGGTTGGAGGGTTAGCTGGATGATCTTTGATAAAGTCAAAAAAATATTAATCCAGTATTGTTTGAGGGATGGACATGACCAAAACATATGTATTAGAGAAGCAGGTGTTTGATGACAACGGTCGCAATCAGGGCTAAGGTTGGGGTATATTTGAGCTAATCTGGCTTTAGTCCAGTGTATGCGGTGCAAAATCTTACATTGAATCAACCCGTGTTTGGCACATAGTGAGGAGCCATGGACCCGGTAAAGAATTTTATCCCAAGAGTCATCCTGAATCACACACCCCAAATCCTGCTCCCATGCTTTTTTAATAGCCGAGGTTGAGAATTTGCCACAGGAACATAGTCTACCATTGTTTACAGCGCTGTCGGCCGCTGTTTGTTTCCTTTCACTTACTTCCGAAAAGAAAGCCTCATTTCTGCTGTTCAATACTGAACAAATTTAAACTTTTTAAAAATTATTGCAAAACCTTTGCTGTGTCTGTAATCAAACCTCTGTAACTTTGCTTCACTTCAGCAGCATCAGGTAATGTTCAGATGTTGATTCATGGTTTTCTTTCGTTTTTGATTTACTGCAGAATATTTTTTATAAAATCCAGGCCAGGAAAATCTCCTTCATGTTTTTCTGTTTTATCCTCAGCTACTTTGACACAAAGGCATCTGCTGTGATGTTGACACCTTTGATAAAGTCTGGCAAGTGTCAGCTTTCTTTTTATAGATATAGAAATATGGATATGTAGTGATGCATGATCAGAATCGAATCGTGGAATCGATTCTAGAAATCAGTGACAATATGCAGCCCTAACAGTTACACAATCATATCAAAACTCTGTCCTGATAGTTTCCACTTTCTCTTTTGTATCAGACATACTGAGGAAAATATTCGGGATAAATAACCATGAAAAGAATGTATTTATTCAGTTTAGAGGTTTACACATCACATCATTATAATCACAGAGTCCACTTGATGGCGCAGTAGAGCAAATGAATCATCACAATGCTTCAAACAATGAATCGACCAGTTGGATGGAAGCTTCAGTTCATCACGAGGCTTCATCTCATCAACACTACTCACCAAGTCCCGTTCAGTTACGTTCACAACGTCACCAAGGCAAGGACAGATCGGAAAAACAAACATATATTCTCCAGAGTACAAAAATGGCTTCATGCAGACTTCTGGCTTGTTTTTTAAATATTTTTTCACTTGTTTAGGCAGCAGCTGCAAGGACTGTCTGCATTTCTCCCTCTCAAAAAGAAGGAACAACGCGATTGGGTGTGGCTGGTCACAGGAGTCACGCTGCAGTGTGCCTTTTCACAATAAGAGTCTGAACACATATTTTACCCATTTTACCTGAATTAACATGAAAACACTGTGAATTAGCAAGTTTTTTAACCTTTAAAGTGTTTTTAAACACAAATGAAATACTATACCATGAATTACATCATTGTTGATTTTTTTAATGAGTTTTTTAACCATTATGATCTATTTATTGATTATTTATTATTATTTATCACCTGTAATATATTTCTTATGACTGTTTTTACTAACAGGCTTTTATTTATTGACAGCTATGTTAACCAGGGTTACATAAAGGTGCTCTAAGCTCATTTCTGTCTGCAGAGCCACTGCTCATAGTGCAGGAGGCCAGCTCGTCCACTAGAGGGCACTGTTACACAGGCACACACTCACATTTAAACATACAAACATTTAACAGTAAAGAGTGAGCGACAGAGACTTTAAACTAGAACCTGAACATTAAAACAGAAACACTGTGACCACAAACACTGATGACACACTGTGGATGTGACGTCACAGTGGGCAGTTACACACTCTTTAACACACACTTCCCTCCGATTTCACCTGAACTCACACTTTAATAAATTCATCTGCTGATCTTTAGTCACACACAAACACCTGTTTACTGATCAGTGTTGGTGTCATTACTCCAAAAAAGTCATCTGGAATCATTTACTGACAGCATGTCTGATTGAAATAAGTGCAGATTATGTATGAAGTATAACTGCACACAGTAACTGTGTTACAATAAGGACTTAACAGCGCCCTCTGCTGGAGTGTTTCAGTACTGCGTTAACTAGAATACACCACCTCCTCCTCCTCCTCACACCACCTGCTACAGCTCTACTCTTCTATGACTACAGTCATCCACAGCACTGATGTGAGGTCACATGGTTCATATGTAAGGAGCACAGAGACGTCCTAGCAGCTGACCTCAGGTCAGTTTAATGACTGTGAGCAGCAGCTGTGTTATTGTCACTGTGACAGGGAGACACTCTCAGACACAGCGCTCATGTCAGCTTGTTCTCATGCAGGAGGATCAGGAGCTCCATGTTTGTCTTTCTGTTTGAATCATGATGTGTTTGTGCCATCAGAGTCTGTCATGAGTACTCAGGGTTTCACAGCAGCTCTTCTGAATGCTGACGAGGACTCCAACCTCATGTTTCACCTCTCTGAGGTTCTGATGTCTGTGAACACTCGTGTTTCTTCTCTGGGCTCATCTGGACAAAAACACCTTTCTGTGTTTGGCTCCAGCCTCATTCTGACTGACAGGAAGTGTGTTATCCATGAGCTGCACTTCTTTGAGGAAGTTTCCTGCTGTGTTTCCTGTCTGTGGACAAACACGCGTGTTTCAGCTGAGGACTTGGTTCCTTCCACCTGTCCATACAGGACATCACGCTGTCTTTTCTCTTTAAATGCAGCTCCAGGTCCTTCCACGTGCTGCTCTGTATTTGTGCAGTTTGTAGTCTGTCCTGGGAAACGTAGCACACATGGTGTTCTTCTGGTGTTTCCTCCTTTCACTGAGTGTGAAACACTGACGCTGTGCTGTTGTTCACAGAGGGGAGCTGATTCTAGCTGCAGCTGGACTCTGTCATCTAACTGAATGTGTTGGTGCTGATCACGGGGCTCTGAGGGGGGAGCAGCAGGAGGACTCTGGATGCTGACGTCAGTGTATCTGTGGAAGCTCACACAGCGCGTCTCTGTCATTCAATATTGTGCTATATATTGTATCTATGCAAAGATGAACAGACTGTGTATTCACTGGTCTCTGTGCTGCTGACTGCTTTGCTGCAGCTCTGATGTCATCATCACTCCCTCCTCCACCCTCAGCAGTCCCAGCATGCTGCTGTGGTGCACCCCACCCTCACTCTACACCTGAGCCATAGACCACACCCTCCACCTCAATATACACCACAGTTTTCTCTGCTATGGAAATGAGATCAGGAGGAAATCATTATTATTATTATTTAATAAATGCTCACATTAATGTGGGCTTATTTGTTTCCATATTAGAAACATTAGTTGAGTGTTTTTAGTATAAAATGGTGAAAGTCCCTCTTTTTGCTCCTCCCCTCACCTGTGGATGGACGGTGCTGTAACCGTGGCGACAGCTGTGAGCTTGGATGTGTTTCAGTCCTGCCTGGTTATCACTGCAGGAATCTTTACTTTCACATTTATTACAGGTAATAACTCTGATTTTTCGGTGTATTATGAACTAAATGTATCCTGATACACACAGAGATGGATGAGCAGAGGTCACATGATGAAAGAAAAAACATGGAGTCTTTGATTTATTTAGATATTTATTGATGAATGCAAACAAACCCTGACACTGAACCATCATCGAGCTTTCACAGAACAAACCTGATCACATGACCTGCTGACCCAAACAGTGAAAAGCTCCATGGCAACAACAACAAACAGCCTCACATATGTTAACAGAGGCTGTTAGAAGCACAGAGTCTTTACAGTCTTTCTCCTGTTTGTACACAGATCTCTGCACATCTTCATCACAGTTACTCACAGACGTGCAGAGTGTGTGGATATCAAAGCTAAGTTTCCACCATGTTTGTAGTCTGTACTGGGACTCATGGAGCATCTCTCTATGAGCACTCAGTGCTTTAAACAGTGAGTCCCAGTTTAACCAGCAGCCTTCACACCACACATCACACAGACATGGAAACTTCAAACCCTCAGACTGAAGACACCATCATAAATAAATAGATTGTGATGAAGATGAATAACTGGAACAGTTTGCTGTGGTTTCTTCTGTTACTGTCAGAAATAAGAGTCTGGCACTTTGCTCTCCTTCCACATGTTTAAGGAGGAAGTGAAGAAGAGTGAGTGAGTCGTCTTCCTCTGTGGGCCCAACATCAGGCAGCAGCCACGTATTTTTAAAAACCCAGCACACCGCTTCAGAAACACTGAGTCCAGGTGACCAGAGTCATGTGATCAGTGAGGTCTTCACTCAGGACGTCACTGCTTCAGGACCTGATTCAGAGGTTTATAAGGACGTGGATCTGTGGTGATGATGTTGTGTGAGAGCTGGTGAACCATGGGGAAAATAAATAACAACCAGGCCATCAGCAATTCTACCCCCAGCTCTAAAACCTACATAATACACTATACATATAGTTATATAGGTTATAGTATGTTATATATAAATGTAGCTGAAGCAGTTCATTTTAATTTGTAGCTTCACGCTGCACTTCACATGTTTGTCCACCAGATGGCGCCACAGAGGCCTGTGTTGGAAAGCTTTGAGTAATGAAGCATTTTCAATCCAAGCTTCAGAAAGCTTCATGTGGTCATCAAGGAACCAACCAGGAAATATCTGCTGTGTGTAAAAACACCAACACAAGAATCCAGGATGAAGACAAGAAACAGGCGGTGCTAATTTTGTGACGTGTTTCTGTAAAAACACCACAGAAGTGAATCATCAAAGTTTCCATGTGAGCTGATGATGCTGCTGCAGAGTTTCTGTTAACCTCCTGTGACCCCGCCTCCTCATACAGAGACATCTTATTGGTTTATTCATTCTGCTCAGCACAGACCTGCTGCATCCTGGATCCCAACAAGAGCTCCAGTTGGATCCAGTTTGATGCAGTTTCTGCAGTAAATCTAATGACAGAGCTCCAGGTGCACCTGCAGAGTCTTCTTGTTGTTTCAACCATGAACTCTGTTAAATGCAGTAATCAAACCATCATAGATCATAGATGCTGTTTGACAGATGAAGCTGTCCCTCTAAGTGTAATCTAACACAGCTTACTAAACTCACTGCAGTCTGTCCTACCTGGACATCAGGACAGACATCAGGTAGTTTTAGTGATCAGTGATAGAGTGTAGAAGAAGATGGATGATGACATATTTGTTACTGTGTCTAACTGTGAGTAACTGAAGCTCTCAAAGGCTGAGGACAGACCCTGGATTAATCTGAGGACTTTGGTGGTCCTGCTGATGTGTTCAGTCTGTGATTGGACAGAGAGCAGGGGTCCAGGACCTGATGGGATTCAAACCATCAACTGTGTTTATATCTGTCACCACAGCTTCACATTTCTTTGTTTTCTCTTAAATGAGCTTCATGGTGTTGTTCTTGGCTGGTTTTGTGTTTGCTCTACACATCCTTCCACAGACGACACCATCATAGACACCAAAGGTGGTTCAATAAGTCAAGACTGCTCTGACTGAATCAAACACTTCCTGTGTCTCTTTGGTGTCAGGCAGAACATCAGTCTAACACCCCATTATTTCACTCTGACCTCTATGTTGGTAGAACGTGTTAGTAGAAACATATTGAGCTGTGTGGATGGACTCAAACGTACTGATAAGCCATGTATTAGAAAAAGTTCTCTGTGTTCGTCTGTAGAGCTGAAGAAAGAAGACACAAAGAACACCAACTGGGTGAAGTCCAGGTGTTTGACTTGTTCAGTGTAGAGCACTGTGACCTGGATGACTGAGAACCTATGCACCACTATGATGTTCTAGATCATAGACTATGGTTTCATCATGTTAGAGACTGTCTCCCAGTTTAACCTACCAGTGATGGACACAGTGGAAGTGATCTTGGTCCTTCTGATGTTACAGATTGATGTCAGGCTGATCTTTATTATCACTGATGGACAGATTCATTTGGTTTTTGTGTCGTTCAGACTTCAGTATCACTGCTGCAGGTTGGATGAACTCTTATACTACGAAACAGGTTTGTGTTTCTTTTATTTGACATGATTCACCAGGAAGTTCTGACCAGTTTGTCTTTCCTGTCTCCTTTTAGTTTGAAAGAACTTAGCTTAAAGGTGCTTTTATTTTGGAGTCCCCTCTGACTATAATCATATATTTAATGTTAGGTATTGTTTGAGTCGAAGCCTTTAAGTGGTTTATCTACACGCATCTATATTCATCAGGAGAGGAAACATCCTGTTTTTATGACATTATTGTTCTTACTGATCAAACCAACAGAGTAAAGATGTTTAAAGGGTTTAGTGTGAAGACTGTGATCCAGGTCTGAAGGAGATCCACGTCACCATCCTGTCCTGTCGCTCACTCAGGACTAAAAGTCTTTTTATTTTCTGACATCACTTCCTGTGCTGTAAGTGCAGCTTCCCTCAGTTTGAGCAGCTCTGAGGTTAATAACACACATATAACAGTCAGAGTTCAGCATCAGCCCACAGTCATGTTACAGGTGACTCCAGGCTGCCAGCATAACTGAGACACTGACAGAGGAGCTGTGAGTGTGAATGTGATGAAGCATCACTCAGTGTTTCACATCCATCATATTAACAACACTCAGAAAGTGTGACCATGTGGCTGTGACCTCTACAACAGTCTAACATGTACTGTCAACCAAATCATTTCATGTTTCAATGGTAACTAAATCATTAGGATTGAATCTGTTCTTGTTGAGGTGACCTGTTAGTGTTTGGACTCGTGATCACGTCACAAGATCACGTGAGGAGAATCACTGTGGTTATAAGAGGAGGACACCCGCACACACACCACGTGTCTGCTGTTGTTGTTTATTGTGTAGAACCTGTCAAAGATACAAACATGAAGAAAAATCAGCATCAAGCCCTGTAATCATAGCTGTACTACTGTTTTTAGAGAGCGTGGTGTCGCTGTGGTCAGCTCTGCTGAGGTCAAATCCACCATCTTTGTTTCAGTGCTGAGCTTCATGTTCTCCCGTGTTTGTGTGCGTCCTCTCCGGTACTCCGGCTTCCTCCCACAGTCCAAACACATGCAGTTAGTGGGGTCAGGTTAACTGTGAGTGGTTGTGTGTCTCTCTGTGTTATTCCACCTTAATACATGACTTCCTGTTAGCATTAAGTGCTTCTGTAGGATTGATGTAATTTTCATGGGTTGGATCATTTAAATGAAGCTGGACTCTGATGCAGTAAATAAGTTGATTGATCATTAATGAATAAAGCTGGTCAAATCCATCACGTGGACACATGTGATTGTGTAGTATTGATCCCAATGCTGGTATTAGTCCTGGATCAATAACACTGGATGGATGCGTTCAGCATGGAGCCCCTGAGCTGTGTTACAGACAAACATGAAACTGACAGGTCTGTGTCATTCACAGTCTGTAACACTTCTAAACAACAGAGGCTGACCCAAGTGCCTCAGAGCCAGGCACGCTCACATCACAGCTCTCTAAATAAGCCAGTTTCAAAATAAGAGCTGAAAGCTGTGTTTGCTTGTGTTAGCTTATTATTGTGGAGACTAACATTCAGTGATCATGTGTTCAGACTCATAATGATTACTCTCATAAATCCTGATCTTTGTATTTACTGTGTGTTGGATCAATAACTGAGATTCATCGTATCACACAGCTGTGCTGCTGCTGCTGCTGGTGATGTCAGCACATCTGGAACAATACGAGGTATCTGCTACCAGACTGAGCAGGACGTGAGATCTGTGGACTGTTTAAAGCTGTCCCTCCACAGGTCACTCAGACCTGATCCACACCACAGTGATATTCTCTGACTTCCTCAGTAGAGACAGAAACCATTCAGATCTGGGACGATCAGCTGACTGATGATGTCACACAGACTGTGTTTTTCAGGAACAGTGATTCTGATGTGAGCCTGCTAGCTGACAGCAGACCTGATGAAACCACATGTTCACATCTGTGAGGACAGACTGGACTCTTTGACTGCACCTTGGTTCTCCTCAGAGGTCTGTACAGGAGCATGTCCGCCCCCACTGAAGATCTCAGTCACTGTGAAACATAGAAACCTGCTTTCATTTTCACATGATGAGCTTCCAACAATGAGTGAAACACTAAGAGCATGTGGAGAGTTTGGAAACATCCCATTAAGAAAGAGAAATCAAACATTTGGATTCATTTTAATGAGCTCAGACTTGTTGAAAATGCAGAGGAGCTGGTTGTGAACTGAGCTTCAGAGAAACACAACATACTGAGATTCACTGTGAAGCTTTGAGTGGAAAAAGACAGAAAACAACATGTGGATCCTGGAATAATGGGAGCTTCCATCTTTAAAGGACTTAAGAGGAAGAAGTTTACAAGGAATCATTTAGAAGAGTTTCAAACATCAACTGATTGAATCCATGAATCTGAAAACGTGTTTGTGAGTGAAAGAGACAGACATGTACAGACTGAACTATCTGTTCAACAGTCAGAGTGTTTCTCTAACAGGAGACACTCTTTACACTCCACTCAGCACAGGGACACTGAGGCACCACGAGACCAGAATCCAAACCCTGGATAAAGAGTTTGAGTGAATGTGGTGTTGAAGGTGTGGAGGTGGATCAGAGTGTCAGAGGAGACTCTGTAGAAGGACAGAGTGCCAGCAGGACAGTCCACATACACTGCTGCTCTGTTAGAGACAGAGGAGGAGGAGGAGGAGGAGGAGGAGGAGGAGATGGATGTTCGACTGTTATTGTGCCTGACAGAACGAGGATCATCATCAGTGCAGTCCAGACTCCAGGACTGATCATTCCATCCAAACCAACAGTCATCACTGACTCCTTTCCTTCTGATGCTTCTGTAACTCACTGATATATAAACGTATCCTCTCCACTCGACCTCCCAGTAACAGCGACCAGTCAGACCATTTCTACACAGCAGCTGAGGACTAAAACCATCAAATCTGTCTGGATGATCAGGATATGACTGAACCTCCTCCACATGTGTCACCTTCCTGTTGTTGTCAGACAGTTGGAGCTTTGTGTTCACTGTGTTTGTGTCGATTGTGAGTTGACAGGAATCTGATGGAGAGAACAAACACAATCCAGCTGCAGTTATTGATCCATCATCTGTTCATTGATTGACACTTTGATGATGACTCCTGACATGATGAAGATGGTTGAATGTGTGCTGCTTTGTTTTCATGAATCCCATTAAAAACACACTTACACTTCCTCAGACCTGGTCTCAACCATCGGACTCCAGCAGGCTCCACCCTGAAAGGAGGAGGGGGGTCAGAGCAGCACTGTCTCTTTCAGCGTGCACACATGGACATTACATGGCTCTCATACACACACTGTTAGACACAGATAAAGGAACAGTTCCTGGATCTGTCAGTACACCACTGTATTGAATGAAACATGACTGATTCAAACTGTGACCTTCATTATCTTTATATTCCTCTTCTGTTTAGCTGGAAAGGACACCTCCCTGCCTTTGCTGCCAGCTATTTTTCTCCTCTCGGTGTCAGTGTGGTTACTGTACATGACCTCTGACCTCTGAGTGAGTGCAGAGTTGCTTTCATGTGTTTTAATGCCACCTGAATCCTGTTCATGTTCTGATTTAAAAGCAGATTTCTCAACATGCACACAGAGACATTTCTGCCTCTGTCACACAAACAGTCAACCAGTGAATTTGTTTTTGAATATTTCATGTTGAAACTATTGAGGGACCAGTGTATTTCCTCAGCAAACACTCTGATCCTCATGTTAGTGCACTGAATCGTTCTGCTGTCAGCTGACATCACTGAGAGTCACCTGTCAGTCTCCTTCTGTCCTCTGAAAGTCTGAACATTCATTTGTCATTAAGATTACTTCCAGTCTGAGTTATTGTCACATTACTTACAACTCAATGAAGACAAACTGGGAAGTAGAAAATCATTCATGTTACAATATTTATTCCATCAAAATAGAACAAGAAACATTAACCTGTGACTGCTGTTGGTTAGCATACAAAGTTAAAATAATCAAATGAACAACAGCAGCATCTCTGACTGTGCTAATACAAACTTAAATATGTGAAGAAGGCAGCTAAAGATTTAACTACATACACTTAACTGTGGTATAAACACTATTGTGGACCAATACATTAATTGATCCATGATCCATGCATGATCCACATGAAGATCCCACATTATGAACCTCGCTGACACAACTCTCCATTCAACAGCTCTGCTTTCTGAGCTCATGTAACCATGGTAACTCAACAGCTCATCTGATACAGCCAATGACAGTTAAGGAGCTGAGTAATTTCAATATTATCACCTGATACGTTTGAATCTCCTCTCTCTCTCTCTCTCTGTGACAGACCATAGTACCACCTCTCACTGCTAGCTAACAGGAAGCTAACGACACTATCCTAATTGTACTGCTGTAGATGATTAGTAGCAAAGCATATTTTGTCAAACATTAATCACTCTCAGTTTAACTGTAGGCTTTATTTGAAGTGTTCTCAGGGTAAACTTACTGTGGGACAGCTCTTTGGGGCCATTAGTAGGGTTTAGAGCTCTAGTTAGCGCTGTTAGAGGCTAATGCTAATCTGAGGTCAATTAACATTAGACACTAATGCTAATACCATTCTCTTGCTTTCTAACAAGGTGGGCAGCTAATGCTAAGAAGGCTGCTTTGCACCACTCTGGATTTGTGTGACCATGATGTAGACCTGATTAACCTGACGACAGTAGCGGTTTTAGATACGGGCGACACGGGCGGTTGCCCGGGGCGGCATCGTGGTGGGGGGCGACATCACGGGCATCGGCAAAAAAAAAATTGCTCGTACTCATGCTGCCCCGACATCAGCCAGCGCATATTGGGAATGGCAGAGGCACCGATCGGTTTTCTATCGCCCATTTGCTGGGAGTAAGGGCGCCCTCCGTTTGTGAGGTGCGCCTGCTGCTTGCGGCACAGGGAGGAGAGGGCGGGGCGGCGTTGGATTCTCTGGCTGGCTGGAGCAGCATCTAATAACCAACTCGCAAAATAAAACAAAATAAAAACAAACCAACAAACACGAAAACACCAGACATTATGATACAGACTTATAATTTGCACCGATGTTTTTTCAAAATTCTATATGTGAAAAGTGAGCGCGAGAGCCCTAGCACCCACGTGACTCCCGTTACACATCACCATAGCAACCAAACAAATGAAAACCCAGTGATCATTAAAATTCAACACATTTAATTATGGCTCCTACAAGAAGGAACGAGCAAAAGATACAGGTAAGCAGATGTGTCATTGGATAATGGCAGGTCATGTATCCTAAAATATTAAGAATCAGAATACTTTCTTAATCCCTAAGGGAATTATCTGGGTTACAGTTCCTCCAAGAAGAAATGGTAAAAATAGTAACAGTAACAGACCAAACTCCAAACAATATATACAATAATATAATATTAATTAGTCAGTGTCAGTTGTTGATTTGTCCTGTTCTCATTGTATGACGAATTATGATGTCTGTTTAGTAGCTGTTTGCATACACTCAACAAATGGCATGTGGAAACTGACCGAACTGAACTTTGAAAAACCCTGTTTGTGTGTCACCAAATACCATTTTAATATTTTTTAGCCGAGAATGTAGTGGTTTAACCTTCAGATATCTGGTTGGTTTGTCAAGATACAGCCTCTTTGCAAAAGTGCGTCGATGATTTCGGAGATGTCTGCCCAGCCCAGTCTAGTCTCACGGCAAAGTGTGGGATAGACCTGCTTGCCTCCCAAGCAATCGAGCTGTTATTACCGCCAACAAAGCGCAGGCCCCGGTACACAGCTGCCATAACCTCCGCTGTACACTGACTTCATTTACTGAGGTTATATTTATCAGTTTTTATTTCCTGATGTTCGTATGTGTCATACCTGTTTCAGTCGCCAATTCTGAATTATAACTAACATTAAAAACATTTTTAAGGAGGAGAGAGAGCAAATAAATCCGATTAACATCTGAACCTTCCTACCTCTGCCAGCGCCTCTTGGTGGCTCTGTCACTTGGTGTTCGCTCTCTCTGCGGTAGAGTATCACTTCCTGTTCCTGCTCAAACACAGTGGTGTTTTTGAGTAGCTTATCTGCTTAGCAATTTAATTAAAAACTGTTAGATACATTCTTTTATCATAGTATAATCTTCACGTGCTTCATCCGAAGCACCTCCCAGCCCATTGTTCCTTCAGTGGGCTGGTTTCAGTCATTATGCAAATGTACTGTTTATAAGATTTGAGGAAACCTGCAGTCAGCTGAGACTGAAGAAGTCACTTGGATGAGTGACGAAACCCACAAAACGCTACCTCCAGATGAACAGAATCAACTTTTGGAGATTTACTTTCCTGGATGATTGAGAATGCATCAAGATGTTCATCCGAAGCACACTTTCTGTGTACTCACTATCTAATTTATAGCCAAAGTATTCACTCACTGTGTCTTTCCTGTTTTGCTAGCTTAGCTTAGCTCATAGCCAACTCGCTAGCACCATGGCCTCTTCACCTGTCCCTCCTGGACTTTCCTGCTCATTGTGTCAGATGTTTAGCTACTCCTCGGCCTCCTTTAGCAGTAATGATACCTGTAACAAATGTAGCATATTTGCAGCTCTGGAGGCCAGGATTACTGAATTGGAGACTCTGCTTCACACCCTTCATTCACCCGTAGCTAGCCAGGCCCCTGTAGCTGGTGCAACCAAAGATAGCGTAGGCCCCGCTAGCTGTTCCCCGGCAGACCCCAAGCAGCTGGGGAAAGAGGGCGGCTGGGTGACGGTGAGGAGGAAGCAGAGTCCTAAACAGAAGCCCCAGGTACACCACCAACCTGTTCATGTGTCTAACCGTTTTTCCCCACTCGGCGACACACCCGCCGGGGGTCAAACTCTGGTAATTGGCGATTCTGTTCTCAGACATGTGAAGCTAGAGACACCGGCAACCATAGTCAATTGTCTTCCAGGGGCCAGAGCAGGCGACATTGAGGGAAATTTAAAACTGCTGACTAAGGGTAAACGTAAATACAGTAAGATCATAATTCACGTCGGCAGTAATGACACCCAGTTACACCAATCGGAGGTCACTAAAATCAATATTGAATCAGTGTGTAACTTTGCCAAAACAATGTCGGACTCTGTAGTTTTCTCTGGTCCCCTCCCCAATCAGACCAGGAGTGACTTGTTTAGCCGCATGTTCTCCTTAAATTGCTGGCTGTCTGAGTGGTGTCCAAAAAACGATGTGGGCTTCATAGATAATTGGCAAACCTTCTGGAGGAAACCTGGTCTTGTTAGGAGAGATGGCATCCATCCCACTTTGGATGGAGCAGCTCTCATTTCTAGAAATATGGACAAATTTATTAAAAAAACCCAAAATATGACTATCCAGAGTTGGGACCAGGAAGCAGAGTTGCAGTCTTACACGCCTCTCTGCAGCTTCTCTCCTCCTGCTACCCCCCCAAAAACCCATCTCCACAGAGACTGTGTCAGCTCCCAAACAGACAAAAAACAAACTAAAAACCAACAACAAACAACTTAAACATAAAAAATCACAAAGAAAGAACAATACAGTATCCACATCTGAACCAAAGAGTAAAACAATGAAATGTGGATTATTAAATATTAGGTCTTTCTCCTCCAAGTCTCTGTTAGTACATGACTTAAAAATTCATCAACAAATTGATTTACTCTGCCTTACAGAAACCTGGTTGCAGCAGGATGATTATGTTAGTTTAAATGAATCAACACTCCCGAGTCATTCTAACTACCAGAAATCTCGAAGCACAGGCCGAGGGGGCGGTGTGGCAGCAATTTTTCACACCAGCCTATTAATTAACGAAAGACCAAGACAGACTTTTAATTCATTTGAAAGCCCGATGCTTAGCCTTGTCCACCCCAGCTGTAAAACTCAGAAACCAGTCTTACTTGTTATCATCTATCGTCCACCTGGGCCTTACACAGAGTTTCTCTCTGATTTCTCAGACTTTTTATCTGATTTAGTGCTCAGCTCAGATAAAATAATTATTGTGGGTGATTTTAACATCCATGTAGATGCTAAAAATGACACCTCAACATGGCATTTAATCTGTTATTAGACTCAATTGGCTTCTCTCAAAATGTAAAAGAACCCACCCACCACTTTAATCACACTCTAGATCTTGTTTTAACATATGGCATAGAAACTGAACATTTAACAGTGTTTCCTGAAAACCCTCTGCTGTCTGATCATTTCCTGATAACATTTACATTTACAATAATTGATTACACAGCAGTGGAGAGTAGACTTTATCACAGTAGATGTCTTTCTGAAAGCGCTGTTACTAAGTTTAAGAATATAATCCACCCATTGTTATCATCTTCAATGCCCTGTACCAACATAGAGCAGAGCAGCTACCTGAACGCTACTCCAACACAGGTTGATCATCTTGTTAATAATTTTATCTCCTCACTACGTACGACTTTGGATACTCTAGCTCCAGTAAAAAAAATAAGGCCTTAAATCAGAAGTACCTGACTCTGTGGTATAATTCTCAAACACGTAGCCTAAAGCAGATAACTCGTAAGCTGGAGAGGAAATGGTCTAAGGAGCTTGGAAAGAAAAGGGTCTGGACTTCTTTAAGTTGCTTGAAGACGTTTCACCTCTCATCCGAGAAGCTTCTTCAGTTCTAGGGTCAAATGGTGGAGAGTCCCAGATTTAAGCCCTGTGGGAGTAACCCCCCGAGAGGGGCCAATGGACCCCCTAATGATCCTCTACCTAATCACATGAGCCAAGGTGTGAAAGTGGGTGTGGGTCACAATCAGCCAAGGTTTCGAGTGAGCTCATTGTGAAACCTAGCCCCATGTGATTTCCTGAGGTCAGATGGCCCAGGATGTGTTCCAGAGGGTGATGGGAGTCAAAGAGGAGGTACTGGTCCATGTGTGTGGGCTTCCGGTAAACTTCAATGTTGAGGTTGCCATTCTCTTCAATGTGCACAGCACAGTCCAGGAAAGGCAAACAGTTATCCTTTGTGTTTTCCCTGGTGAACTTGATGTTTTTATCCACAGCGTAATGTGCACAGTGAAGAATTCCACTTCCTGTGTTTTGATTTTGACCCAGGTGTCGTCTACATATCTGTACCAGTGGCTGGGTACTCTCCCTTTAAAAGAGACAAGAGCCTTTCCTTCCACTTCCTCCATGTAATGGTTGGCTACAATAGGTGACACGGGGGAGCCCATGGCACAGCCATGTTTTTGTCTGTAGAAACCCTCGTTGTATTTGAAATATGTGGTGGTAAGGCAGAGGTCTAACAGTGTGCAAATCTGATCGGGTGTGAAGTTGGTTCTGTCTTCCAAGGAGCTGTCTTCTTGTAGTCGTTTCCTGACAGTCTCCACTGCCTCCGTGGTGGGTATGCAAGTGAAGAGAGAGACGACATCAAAGGACACCATGGTTTCATCTGGATCCAGGGTAAGTTTCTGGACCTTGTCTGTGAAGTCGGTGAAGTTGGTGGAGGAAATGGCGTGTCACAAATTTAGAAGATCATCATTTAGCCTGGAGAAATAGTTTGTTGCTTTATAAGAAAGCCCTCCGCAAAGCCAGAACATCTTACTATTCATCACCGATTGAAGAAAATAAGAACAACCCTAGGTTTCTCTTCAGCACTGTAGCCAGGCTGACAAAAAGTCAGAGCTCTTTTGAGCCAACCATCCCTTTAACGTTAACTAGTAATGAATTCATGAACTTCTTCACAAAAAAAATTTTAATCATTAGAGAAAAAATTACCAATAATCATCCCACAGATGTAATATTATCTACAGCTACTTTTAGTACCATTGATATTCATTTAGACTCTTTTTCTCCAATTGATCTTTCTGAGTTAACTTCAATAATTACTTCCTCCAAACCATCAACGTGTCTTTTAGACCCCATTCCTACAAAACTGCTCAAAGACGTCCTGCCATTAATTAATTCTTCAATGTTAAATATGATCAACCTATCTCTAATAATCGGCTATGTACCACAGGCCTTCAAGCTGGCAGTAGTTAAACCTTTACTCAAAAAGCCATCTCTAGACCCAGCTGTCTTAGCTAATTACGGGCCAATCTCCAACCTTCCTTTCATATCAAAAATCCTTGAAAGAGTAGTTGTCAAACAGCTAACAGATCATCTGCAGAGGAATGGCTTATTTGAAGAGTTTCAGTCAGGTTTCAGAGCTCATCACAGCACAGAAACAGCTTTAGTGAAGGTTACAAATGATCTTCTTATGGCCTCTGACAGTGGACTCATCTCTGTGCTTGTCCTGCTAGACCTTAGTGCAGCATTCGATACTGTCGACCATAATATCCTATTAGAGTGATTAGAACATGCTGTAGGTATTACAGGTACTGTACTGCAGTGGTTTGTATCATATCTATCTAATAGACTCCAATTTGTGCATATAAATGGAGAGTCCTCTTCACCCACTAAGGTCAATTATGGAGTTCCACAGGGTTCGGTGCTAGGACCAATTCTGTTTACATTATACATGCTTCCCCTAGGCAGTATCATTAGAAGACATAGCATAAATTTTCACTGCTATGCAGATGACACGCAGCTCTATCTATCCATGAAGCCAGGTAACACACACCAATTAGTTAAACTGCAGGAATGTCTTAAAGACATAAAGACCTGGATGGCCGCTAACTTTCTGCTTCTTAATTCAGATAAAACTGAGGTTATTGTACTCGGCCCTGAAAATCTTAGAAATATGGTATCTAACCAGATTCTTACTCTGGATGGCATTACCTTGGCCTCCAGTAACACTGTGAGGAACCTTGGAGTCATTTTTGACCAAGACATGTCCTTCAACGCATATATTAAACAAATATGTAAGACTGCTTTCTTCCATTTGTGCAACATCTCTAAAATTAGAAATATCCTGTCTGTTAAAAGGGAGTTTTTCCTTCCCACTGTCGCCAAAGTGCTTGCACATAGGGGGTCATATGATTGTTGGGTTTTTCTCTGTATCTATTATTGTACGATCTACTGTACAATATAAAGCGCCTTGATGCGACTGTTATTGTGAATTGAATTGAATCTTTGGGTTTTTGTTCAATAATCAGCGTGACCTCTGTATAAACGCATAAAAGACATAACGTTGGTGTTTCCATCATGCAGTAACTCCTAGGACACTTTGAAACACAGACTTCATGATGTTCGGCTAATATTTTTATTGTGAATATTAATCATGAGGGTAAACGGCCCTGTACACCACGGAGCGAGGTCAGCATATCCACGATATCTTCAGCTCTCTGAGTTAACCCAGAGTTTTCCAGGTGGGTCACATGAAAGTGTCGGCAGCATCAAACTAATCTAACGGTCATCTATGAATAATTCAAGGGTCATATCAATATGATTTTATAGAAAATCATCCGTATTACTGCCAACTATTCCAGAGATGTGAAAATCTACAGTATAAAGAACACAAAAAAATAGCAGTCTAACGCAACACTGGAACAGAGATGAACGTGTCAGTTTGTCACAGATCAAAGTGGAATGAACGTGATTAGTTGAACAGGTGTTCGTGATCTGAGTTATCTGCGTTTTCATCAGCGTAAGAGACTCAGCAGCAGAGTAGAATAACATTTATACATTTAATAAATCACCAAAGTAATACAAACAAGAAACGATCAAACCTGTTCCGACAATTTGAGTTTGTATTCCCTCAGCTGCAGACTCACTGCTGTTTAAATGTTTGAGAGCGAAGATTAGATAGAAAATAAACGTCAAACATAGTCTACATACACATTTGATATGAGGCCAGCACGTATAGAGGCTGTGTCCTGTTTTATGATCATATATGTAAAATTGTTGTCTTACCATGCTGCATAACCAGCAGCATGCTGCATGAACAGCTGTAATTTAAACAGCTGGCACTGTGGAAACCTGCTGGCGACATGAGTGTTTATGTTTTTCATTGCAAAAGAACTGTCTGAATGGTTAACTGAAGTTAACTTAGATAAATTATAGTTAAGGAGTGTCACAGATAATGCCCACGTGAGCTGTGTGACTGTACACCACTACACTGAAATAAGTAGGCCATTACTGAAATACACGTGCTATATCATAAACTAGACACAAGACCAGGCGGAAAGAGACGATCGTTCGGTGAAAATGAGAACCTGCGAATGCAACATGTGGAACACGGAGAGTGAATATGTAAACTCGGTACACTCTGCACGCTGACTGTTAGCGGAGCTACTGACATCTCTGAAAACATCTGAGCACTTTTGCAAACATGTTCTATGTTGACAACCTGACCAGACGTGAAGATTACGCCACTACATTCGCAGCTAAAACACTATTAAAAGTGTAGTTGGTGACAGAAAAACTGGGGATACCTGGCTGCCCCAAGTCCACACCAGCAATCGATTATCTGGAATCGACCTGTCTTGACTTACTTTGCACGGTAACCAATCAAATGTTAGAGAAGCTGCAGCGTTAACCCCGCCCCCTTAGTTTGATGGGTGAGGCTGACAGATAAAATATATTCATGGTAATAGCTGAAGGGGACAAGTGCCAAAATGAATTAAATAAATAAATCATTAAATAATTAAATGTGTCAGAAATATTTATTTAATTAATTATTGCCACATTTAATTAATTCATTATGCCAGTCCGGGTGTTCCACACATTCACTGCTGAATCAACAATAAATGTGTTCTCAAACCCATATTTTTTTTTCTGTTATTGTTGTCAAACAACAGAATGAGAATGAAATATTGATTTTAACACGGCCCATTAGCAGCATTAGCTTAGCAGAGTTTCCAGTATTGAAGCTTCCATTTCCAAATGTTAGCTGCTCCGGTCTGCCTCTTTGTCACACACACAGACTGAAATGATTCACAGCCTTGTTTCTTTCTCAGACAACACATGTTTTCAACCTATCTAAACCTGTTCATCCTTCTGTCAGTGTCACTGACTGTCATTGTGACTGTGAACATACAGCATGGGAAACACACATTTAACACACTTTGTTTAGTTTATGAGCCATATCCCTTTAGCTTTTTTAGCTAACCTATTTACCTCCAACTTTTTATTAGCAGCAGCGAGCCACAGACCGAGTCTGGCAGTAGCAACAATCCCACTACAACTTCTCCAAAAATGACATCGTCTAGTTTCATTGAGTTATTTTATTTCGATACAGAACAGACTGGATGTTATCAGCACACAGAAATCACATGAACTTGTGGATTAGCTACCAATAAATTAGTAGATTTTGGACATGACAGATTAGACAGAAATCTGTAATCCTTAATTAAAGTCTTCAATCTGAGAACAACCAACAGCAGCAATACCATCCAGTAACAATTCAAAAAGCCACCAATCCTGACACGTGCACACCGTCCAATCAGCTCGTCTCTCAGTGTCTGCACCTGTTTTTGCTCCCACCTGTCGCTTGTTTGCAGGTAGCTCCCAGTGTGTATACGTCCTCTTTTCCTGTTTTCCTGGATTTCTGTTTAATGGAATTTGTTTTTCCTCATTTTTCACTTTTGCATTTGGACCAATAAACACTCCTTTTTGTCACTTCCTTCCTGCCTCTGTATCTTCCAACTGGCTCGTCTCTAAATGTATTTATTGTTTTCAGTTCCATTATTTTATAGTGTGTGTTGGCTTTTCACAGCACATTGTGACCTCTGTCTATGAAAAGCACTGAAATACATAAATGCATTTCGGCAGGGTTGCTTGCCTTTAAATGTACAGAAAACATCTCCCTGTAGTTGTCAGCTTCTACCACAGCTCTGATTATAACACAATGATTTTTTTTTTTTTTTTTTTTTTTTGTTAATAAAGCTAGTTTACCCTGGTTTGAGTGGTTGTTTTGATCTAGGATAGATATTTCCCCTCTATACAAAGATTAAATGGTAAATGGCCTGTATTTGAATAGTGCTTTACTAGTCCCTAAGGACCCCAAAGCGCTTTACACATCCTGTCATCCACCCATTCACACACTGGTGATGGCAAGCTACATTGTAGCCACAGCCACCCTGGGGCGCGCTGACAGAGGCGAGGCTGCCGGACACTGGCGCCACCAGGCCCTCTGACCACCACCAGTAGGCAACGGGTGAAGTGTCTTGCCCAAGGACACAACGAGCGAGACTGTCCACGCCGGGGCTCGAACTGGCAACCTTCCGATTACAAGGCGAACTCCCAACTCTTGAGCCACGATCGCCCCTTAATGTTAAATATACTTGTTATCCACAAATTGTTCCTGGAGAAGTTCTCCTGTATGACTTAAAATGTTAATATCTCTTATTGGTCAGTTCATGTCAAATGAAACAAACAGGAAGTGAGTGAAGGACACAGGAAATATTTCCAGCTCTTCCTCCTCTATCAGACATTCTCTCCATACCTGAGAGTGTCCAGTCTCCAGCCTGGATCCTTCAGTCCAGCCGACAGCAGTTTCATTCCTGAGTCTCCTGGATGATTGTAGCTCAGGTCCAGCTCTCTCAGATGGGAGGGGTTGGAGCTCAGAGCTGAGGCCAGAGAAGTACAGCCTTCCTCTGTAATCAGACAACCTGACAGACTGCAGACACACAAAACAACAATCCATCTGTCAACAATCGTTTTCTGTTTTTCACATACAATAACATCTATCCATTTACATCCATTCAATGTAACTTTATTTATAAGTGACAATACCCAACAGACAACAACAGTCATCTCAAGCTGTTTAACAGTGTAAGGTAACAGCCTCCAATATTAGAGAGAAAGCCCCAACCATCAGACAATCCACTGTGAGCAGCACTTGGGGATGGTGGGAAGGAAGAACTCCCTTTGACACAAAGATCCTCCCAGTGAAAACAGGCTCCAGGAGGAGCATCTACCATGACTGGTTGCAGGGTGAGGGGAAAGAGAAGAGATGAGCTCAGAGAGACAAGAACAAAACACAAACAAAGGAGAGAGAAGACAAAAGTTAAGGACATGCAGTAGTGACATATAAAAGCATCAGGAGTGAAAAGAGGGGAGTGGAGAAGAAAGCAGAGCATCATGGGAAGTCCACCAACAGCCTGAGCCTATAGCAGCATAACTAAGGGATGGTTCAGGGTCACCTGATCCAGCTCTAAATACAAGCTTTATCAAAAAGGAAAGCTTGAAGCTGATCTTCAAAGTAGAGAGGGTGTCTGTCTCCTGAACTCAAACTGGGAGCTGCTTCCACACCCAGTCCAACATAGTCAGGCTGAGTCATTAGATTAGTCCAAAGTCAAGTCAGGAAGTCATTATTTGTGTCACATTTTAGTGGAAATGTGGAAAAACTATCCAAAAGTTATTTCTAAATCTGATTATAACTGTTTAAATGGTGAAAAAAGCTGTAAAGAAAACAGAAAGAGTCAATAAAAGCCTCTTTAGAGGGTCACCAGTTTAAAACTCAGACATTTAAACTGGTGATTCTCCTTCTCTGCTCCATTTCCTCTCTAGACTTCCTGTTCCTAGGAGGGATTTGATTGGCTGAACGTCCTTTTAGCCTTTTTTTTTTAGTTCTTTGGGTGCTAATCAAAGAGGAAAACACACGAGTCATGTGACGTGACATAAGGAGCGCTCTGATTGGTTGGGATTGACAAACTATGGTGCTGTTTGCAAGCTTAGCTTTGCAGAGCCAAGAAGATCTCTTAAACAGGGATGAGACGCTCCACAGTGACGTTTCCACACTTTGGAGCTTCTGAAGTGCAGATGTTTGGAAACGCTGCTCCAACGCGTGGTTCAAACACTCAGATCACGTGACCTCAGCTGCCACAGGTGGCATACCTGCTGCTTCCAGGCATGGCCAGGCTCAGGAAATCCCATTTTTGATTGGCTGGTGTTTTGGATTGGGCCTTGTAATGACTGAATGATGCTTTTATAGCACTGCTTCAGTTTATTACACACACATTCAGTCCTATCAGCAGAGAGAGAGCCACACACTGTCTGTAACATCATTAGAAGATCTCAGTAAAATCACCACCTCTGCTTCAAGGACTAAATCAAACAGGCACCAGTTTTCAGCTCTGTCTGCGCTCTACTTTTTTCTACTTTCAACAGAAAATAGGATTTACTGCATTCAGGGATATCATCCTCACTGTCAGCCGTTACTCACACACTGTGTGTAGAAATACAGAAAATATTGATCCTATAAAAAGGAAAGCAAGAAAAACACATTGATTGATTCCAGGCTCTATTTTCCTTTTTGATTTCCACAGACGCTTCTATTGTGAGTCTGTCAAATCCAACAGGACTTGTGCAGGTTCACTATGAGCCAAACTCCAGACTGACAGTGAAACATCAGGCCGGTGTTAGAAGATAAAGTTCAGGAAAGTTTCTTCATGGTTCAGAAGATGTTCAGCAGAGGACGACTTAAAGATGTGCGTGAAATGGACTCTTCTGATTATTCTGCTTATTACAGTAAACACAGCAGTCTGTTCTGTTTAACTAAACTGATTTATTGTGTGTCTGTAGTTGTGTTGTGAACTGTGCTGGGCTCGTCTGTGTCCTCGTTTCACAGAACAGCATCTTCAAGATGGCACAAATGCTTCCAATGTTTCAGTTTGACGAAGCCTGGCTTTGCCCATGGCTGCTTTTAAAACAGTGTTTGTGTTGCCAAGGAAATCTTGTATTGGTCTCATGTCATGAATGGGAGTGTTTCAGGAGGAAGACTGAATTTTGATAAGTTTGGTGTCTTAAACTGAGGAATAAAAGGACACGAGGAACAAACTAAAGAGAATCTAAAAGAGGCTGGCAGCACATGAGGAGGAGAAACTGACACTGAGGGAAGGACAGAGCCATTTATTCACCTGAGGTCATCACAGAAGGGTCATGGGACACAGCTGAAACTCATCTAGACAACGTCTGTCACCAGAGACCATATTTACCAAAATAAAAGATAAAATAAAATAAAACCTCTGATGAAATCTGACAAGTGTTAGCTTTATTTTGATACTAAGATTGTTTACACAGAGTTTGTAATTGCAGAGAAATACTCAATTTATTTTGGGGATTTTCGAGCAGGAAGCTCAGTCATCCAGGTCATCGTAGTCTAAGGAGCTTGGAAAGAAAAGCGTCTGGACTTCTTTAAGTTGCTTGAAGACGTTTCACCTCTCATCCGAGAAGCTTCTTCAGTTCTAAGGTCAAATGTGGGAGAGTCCCAGATTTAAGCCCTGTGGGAGTATCCCCCCAAAGAGGGGCAAAAGTTAAAGAAGTCCAGACGCTTTTCTTTCCAAGCTCCTTAGACATTAAATTGTGGACATTCACTTCTAAACCTTTTGTGAAACGATAAAACCTAAAAGTCTGAGTATTATTCTTTATACAAACAGCTCTTGCAGGTTAATAATAATAACAATAATAACAATAGCCTTTCTCTGGAGCAGCTGTCCAGGCTACTAAACTTATCCCCGAAATAACAAGTGACCCCATCAATAGTGGAGCTACCTTTAACAGGTGGAACTGACAGGATTTGACCTTTAAGGCTACTCAAGGTTACTTCTTATCAGGGTTAGTAGGGACGGCATCTGGATGATTTCAAGGTAATTGGTACCGGGCAAGTCCCCTCCCCCAAGAAAAAGGAGAGACTACGAAAGCCACTGCGTTACAACGTGCACCAGCTGTTGGTCTCTCTGGAGACTACTGGACGTGGCTGGGTAACCATGGTTACCTGGGAGTTACAGTACATGATATTAATGAAGAGTGGGAGCTGGGGTCACATGCTCTGACTGTAATGAAAACAGAGACATTTGACTGAAACGTGCAGAACATTTGATTCATGTTGCACAGCAGTGGGACATTTGAAATAAAGTCAGCACACTCAGTACAGATAGTGCAAGAACAGGGAGTTTGACAATGTCCAGGCCAAATGCACAAAGGTTGTGGACCACTTTAAACACAGCAAACGCTGCAGAATTAGAACAGCAACAAACTGAACATGGACAAAAGAAAGAGTCACTGATACAAGACAGTCCAACCAGATGGACTTCCACTCTGGACATGACTCAAAAGGATCTGCAGAAACGAGCAGCCCCTCAGGGACATCCTCACCACACAACACCAAGGTTGCCATGGCAACTACAGCTGACATGTGTGTGTAAATATAGCATGAATATGTAGAGGACATGTTTGTGTATTTAAGTAAATGAATGCTCTATATTCTCATTTGAATCTTTGATTATTGCTTCTGTTGCAGGTCTGTGACTGAACTTCTGGGAGGAGAAAAGTTGGTTTCATGCTCTCAGGAGGAAGACTCAGCTGAGAACAGTGTGGTGGATACAAAGCAGAGCCCACCATCAGCACAGAGGCATGTCCATTATAGTGCTGCTCCAAACATGCAGCATGGCCTCAACTGCACACAAGTACTTGGCCACAGCTGCAACATCTGTACCTGTGAAAGGTTATTCTCTGTTGCTGCTCATATTGTACAGAAGAAGAGAGTTTCTTTATCATCAGAAAATGTCAATGAGCTTGTGTGTCTTAGCAGCTGGCTCGGTGCAGAGGAGGAAGAAAATGTCAAGTCAGAGGAAGATAAATGCAGTTCATGTTGTCAACTCAACCTGGACTACTGAAAGTGTTTTTCTTTGTCTTGTTTCTGACTGAGATTCTCCAAAGGAAATCCAGTACAAACACACACTTCACACACTCAAAGTCCCTGCACAGTAAATGAGCTGATGAGCGTTTGTGCTGCTCCCTGATAACAGAAAAATAGTTCTGCTGGTTCCTGTTCTGAAAACACACATTTATAAATGTTCACTTGCTGTTGATCAAAGCTGCCTGTTATAATGTCATGATGGTGTCTCTGGACTCTGAGGGGAACTTTGTTTGGAACAAACTAGATCAAATGTTAACGGCCTGGCAGAGGCAAAGAACTTTGATTTGATATTTGAGTTGATTAGATTCATGTTTCAGCTCAGATTGACAGAAATATTTGAACTGCTACTGTGATAAAGGGAATACTGCTGTTAGAAAGCACATTTTTTGTTTCTGCACACTGAATGTTGCACTTCTCATACTGCAGTACTATTAAAATAAGTACACAATACACTACTTTTGAGTTCATGGTTGAATGTTGCTGTAACAATGCCATTAATGGTGATTCAAAGTGTTCATGGTTTCCCAGCACAACAAATGATTGCACAAGTGTGACTGATCCACTTTCTAATGTGTGTGTAGCACACACTGTGTGTCACTGTGTCACAGGTGAGTCTGTGTATCCAGGTTCTATGAGGAGAACAGGATATAGTGACTGAGTCCAGCAGCTTAAAGTCTGACTCCATCCTCCATTTAAATAACTCACACCAACAACTGAATACCTTTGCCTTTGTGCAGCTGACACTTCATTTTAATGTCCTTCTATTCTGGTTCATCTTGTTTCAGTTTCTATAACCACACAGGTTTCATCAGTGACTCTATGACCTCAGTAATCTTTGCTGCACATCACAAGACAAAATAGAAATGAATCAGTCTTTCATTTCTCACTTCTGTTTGACTTCAGCTCTCAATGTCCCACCATAACCCATGGAAAGAATTACTGTCCATCCAGGCTCCTGACCATGAAGCTGATGAAGGTGGAGTATTGTGAGGGCTGATGGAGATGATGATGAAGATAACAATCCAGGAGCAGTGGGTGGATGGCAGCATCACCATGGAGGATCAGTGTGAGAATACATCATCATCCACAAAGAAAACCAGTCTGAGTGTCTGACGCTCTTGTTAGAAAGACGCAGTTGCAGCTTGAGGCTGCAGTTAGCTAGTTTGCTAGTTAGCTGGTTTGCTAGTTAGCTGGGAACTCACTAGCACACTGAATACTAAACCAGCTCTGTTCTAGGATGGCATTTGGACCCAGTGGAGGTGGTGAGTGACAGGACAATGGTGGCTAAGCTGTCATCCCTGTTGGACAACATGCAGGAGACTGTGACAGCACTGAGCATCTCCTTCAGTGGCAGGCTGCGGCATCCACGATGTGGGACGGAGAGATTTAGCAGGTCTTTCCTCCCACTGCTGTCAGACTCCACAACAAAGACTTCAACTGATCCACTGAACACACACATCCACACATGTGCAATAAGACTAAGTGCAATACTCTTTTCTGGCATCGTTGTATTATACTCAATTGTATATAGCATTTGTATTCTATTTTATTCAATTGTATATAGTATTTTATTTTATTCTATTCTATTGTGTACAGTTTCTTATTGATATCTTATTCCAGTGTTTATTTTTTTTTCTAATTTTTCTATGTAACTTTGCACTGTCCACTGCTGTAACAAAACAAATTTCCCACACGTGGGACTAATAAAGGTTATCTTATCTTATCTTAAACTGTGTAAACCAGGGGTGTCAAACATATGGCTTGTGGGCCAAATCCAGCCCTTGAGATAATTTCATATGTCAATTATTGATGAATTTTCAGGCTTGCTGATAATCAATGTGAGCACAGCCAAGATGTTATTCTGATGAGCACAACATGTGGCCAAACACTTTAAGAGACAGACTGGGATCATACCATTATTTGAAAGAACAACATTGTTGTGTTGTGGATTCACCTCTGCAAACTCATCACTATTTTCACCATCAAGTTTCTACTTAAACAATAACAAAAGAGCAAGTAGCTCCCCAGGAACTACTTCCCCTTTTAGAACTTTTCAACTTAAGAGTATGTTGCCCTTCAAAACACCTCCACATCTCCTCTTATTAGAGGGCTGCCTTATTATTAATTTGCTAATTCTGTCAGTTGATGAAAAAAAAAATGAATAATGCTTGATCTCACCTGAGAGTTTCCAGTGTACAGTGTGGACTCTTCAGTCCGTCAGACAGAAGCTTCACGCCTGAATCCTTCAGGTTAATGTTACTCAGGTCCAGCTGTCTCAGATTAAAGGAGTGAGAGCTGAGAGCTGAGGACAGAGCTTCACAGCTTCTCTCTGACAGGTCACAGTGACTCAGTCTGAAAAATAACAGATAAACAATTACAAAAAAACCCCACTTATGTTGAAGTGTAATGAGATACTATTATATTTAATCTTGTTTTTGTCAGGAAACTGAGCACTTATGCAGAGCAACATGTGGAGAGAATCAGAGGAGAAGAATTGAAGAGAGAACAGCAGTAAAGGAATATTGAATTGTTTAGTGTGCTTTTGGTATGAACAATGTGTGTCAAATTTTTAGTTTTCAGTTTTTAGAAGAACTGATGATTATCGCTTAGATATCAACCACAGGCCAGGTCTAGATGGCACTGTAACAGCTACACCCAGAAATATTTCAGAAATGTAGACAATTTCTGCTGCAATGTATTCAGTATTGAACAAATTGAGTAATGATGATCACTTAATAGTTTTATAGATTTTTCCAACATAAGCAGTCATCACTTCTTTTGTTTAGTTTAGTATTTTTTATTTTAGTTGTTCACACCTGATTTGTGTTAACTAGAATAAACATTTAAAAAGTAAAGGTATGATCACATATTTAATTACAGAGCTTTGTTGGAGGATTTGACTACTGGCAGGAGCCACAGAAGAGCCATTTTTAAAGGCTCATGTTCTCACTTAGATCATTTATTTCTACTTACATTTCTTTCTGGGAAAAATGGGGATTACTTTGAAAACAGCAACTATTTTCCCCAATAAGCAGCCCTGGATTAGTAAATCACTCCAACATGTTCTCAGTTAGAAGAAGCTGTCTTATTATGAGGGAAATAAGAAAAAGATTGAGGCACAGAAACTTGTTGAAAGAGAGATAAAGCAGCTAAAATCAGGCCTAAAGGTAAAGCAGAGGATGAGCTGAATAAAGGACACTCAAGGCTGGCTTGGAAAGGAATGAAGTCCATGGTGGGGATGCAGAACAAGGACAAAAGATGAATGTGATGCTGAATCAGCAGAAGACTTGGACTCATTGGATTCCAGCTTTGATATCATTGATTTCAATGAAGAGCTTTGTGATTGTAGCAAAGGGCTGGTAGGCTCTGAGAGTCCCACTGATGAGGTGTTTGTGTGTAAATCTCTTAGTGGGATCAAAGAGAGAAAAAGCCCTGGTCCTGATGCTTTGGGAGGGAAATGATTGAGGTGTGCTGTGAGGAACTGACTGGGAGATTTTCACACATTTTCCAGTCCTCCTTGGAACAACAGGAAGTTCCCAGCATATGGAAACAAAGGTTAAGTGTCCTATGGCACTCAGTGATGATGGTGCTGTGGCCCCACCACCTCCACCTCTTTGTAAAGGAACTAACTGTAATCTGAAGCTTCAAATGGAACTAAGACTTCCTCCACTAGGTGGCAGTGTCTGATGAGAAAGTGTTAGTATAGCTGGCCTGTAGTCAGGAACAGGAAAATGCAGGATTTGGGCTGAAATTGGGAAAAGTGGTTAGCACTGGTGCCTTTAAGCTAGAAAGTTGTAGGTTGAAGCTTATGATACAAATGACAACCTTTAATAGAAACCTGTTGGTCAGTATCTTATTAGCCTGCTGTTTGCTTCATTACACAGAAAACTGATAGAACCTAAAAGAGTTCATAAAGAATAAAGAGAAATGTGCTGATTTAAAGCCTTTGAAGTGCTTCAGATGATCTCTGTCCACTTCTGTCCACTCATTCATTCATGTAAGCTTCTAATGCAGCTTTGATCTTCACAGTCTGCTTTATGAAACTCATTCTAACCCTGAATGTCAGAGTGTTCCTCCTTCTCTTTCCCATCATTCATGCTGGCAGTGGAGGAGATTTGGATGTTGGACTGTGTTTTGGATGATGTGTGTATGTTTGTGTTGGACTGCTGTCCGTAAAGCAAACGGTCATTTTGGTTTGGATCTCAGTGTCAGACAGACTTTAAGGTGGAATGAAGAGTTTTAGAGTTTGACAGTGAATTATCCAGTGGAGGATTTTTCTTCTTCTTTGAAGGTTTGAAATATGAACATTGTTCTGCTACAGTCAATGGACTAAACCAGAGAAGAAGAAAACAGACTTTACCATGAAGATCCTCAGTGTGGATCAGTATAATATCAGCCTGATGTCTGCAGTTCAGTGTCAGCACAACTTTCACATCATATTCATCTCAGAACAACTGAAACATGCTGACTGACCTCAGAGTTTCAAGTCCACATCCTGGACTCTCCAGAAAACCACACAGATGCTTCACTCCTGAATCCTGCAGGTTGTTGTTCTCACTCAGGTCCAGCTCTCTCAGATGGGAGGGGTTGGACTTCTGTGCTGCTGCCAGATAATCACAGCTGATCTCTGAGAAACCACAGCGGTTCAATCTGTATAAAGAATGAAAAATTTAGGTTTATTAGACAAAGTGTGAGCTTGAAATCATTCAGTGTTTCATCATCTGTTCAGAGCTGAAGAAGGTTCAGAATGTAAAAGTTTAGAAAATGGAAACTCCAAACAGCTGAAGCCAACAGGAAGCAGCTTCAAACAGGAAACTGTGCAGAGTTTTCAGACTATATGCTCCAATGCAGCCAGTTTGATTTTGGAGATTTGAATCTCTGTTCTGTGACTAAGTCCTTGAATCATTTCTTCCAGTTTGTCCAACAAGACTAAGTACTGGACATGTGTTGTGGCTCCATTAGGGGAGCTTCTAAATGTGATATGATGGCCCCTCTGGGTCTGTCAGATCACAGTACTGAAGAGAGCTCAAACTGAGCACACAGTTGTTCCAGTCTGGACCAAAGACTATACTGGAACTGAGGGACTGCTTTGACTGCACCCACTGGGACTTTTTAAAGGCTCATGTTCTTACTTAGATCATCAATTTGTACTTACATTTCTTTCTTGGAAAAATGGGCATTACTTTGAAAACAACAATTATTTTCCCCAATAAGCAGGCCTGGATTAGTAAATCACTCCAACATGTTCTCAGGCAGAAGAAACTGTCTTGTTATGAGGGAGAGAAGAAAAAGATTGAGGCATATAAACTTGTTCAAAGAGAGATAAAGGAGCTAAAAATCAGGTCTAAAGGTAAAGCAGAGGATTAGCTGAATAAAGGACACTCAAGGCTGGCTTGGAAAGGAATGAAGTCCATGGTGGGGATGCAGAACAAGGAGCAAAGATGAATGTGATGCTGAATCAGCAGAAGACTTGGACTCATTTGATTCCAGCTTTGATATCATTGATTTCAATGAAGAGCTTTGTGATTGTAGCAAAGGGCTGGTAGGCTCTGAGAGTCACACTGATGAGGTGTTTGTGTGTAAATCTCTTAGTGGGATCAAAAAGAGAAAAAGCCCTGGCCCTGATGCTTTGGGAGGGAAATGATTGAGGTGTGCTGTGAGGAACTGACTGGGAGATTTTCACACATTTTCCGGTCCTCCTTGGAACAACAGGAAGTTCCCAGCATATGGAAACAAAGGTTAAGTGTCATATGACATTCAGTGATGATGGTCCTGTGGCCCAACCACCTCCACCTCTTTTTAAAGGAACTAACTGTAATCTGAAGCTTCAAATGGAACTAAGACTTCCTCCACTAGGTGGCAGTGTCTGATGAGAAAGTGTTAGTGTAGCTGGCCTGTAGTCAGGAACAGGAAAATGCAGGATTTGGGCTGAAATTGGGAAAAGTGGTTAGCACTGGTGCCTTTAAGCTAGAAAGTTGTAGGTTGAAGCTTATGATACAAATGACAACCTTTAATAGAAACCTATTGGTCAGCATCTTATTAGCCTGCTGTTTGCTTCATTACACAGAAAACTGATAGAACCTAAAAGAGTTCATAAAGAATAAAGAGAAATGTGCTGATTTAAAGCCTTTGAAGTGCTTCAGATGATCTCTGTCCACTTCTGTCCACTCATTCATTCATGTAAGCTTCTAATGCAGCTTTGATCTTCACAGTCTGCTTTATGAAACTCATTCTAACCCTGAATGTCAGAGTGTTCCTCCTTCTCTTTCCCATCATTCATGCTGGCAGTGGAGGAGATTTGGATGTTGGACTGTGTTTTGGATGATGTGTGTATGTTTATGTTGGACTGCTGTCTGTAAAGCAAACGGCCATTTTGGTTTGGATCTCAGTGTCAGACAGACTTTAAGGTGGAATGAAGAGTTTTAGAGTTTGACAGTGAATTATCCAGTGGAGGATTTTTCTTCTTCTTTGAAGGTTTGAAATATGAACATTGTTCTGCTACAGTCAATGGACTAAACCAGAGAAGAAGAAAACAGACTTTACCATGAAGATCCTCAGTGTGGATCAGTATAATATCAGCCTGATGTCTGCAGTTCAGTGTCAGCACAACTTTCACATCATATTCATCTCAGAACAACTAAAACATGCTGACTGACCTCAGAGTTTCAAGTCCACATCCTGGACTCTCCAGAAAACCACACAGATGCTTCACTCCTGAATCCTTCAGGTTGTTGTTCTCACTCAGGTTCAGCTCTCTCAGATGGGAGGGGTTGGACTTCTGTGCTGCTGCCAGATAATCACAGCTGATCTCTGACAAACCACAGCCCACCAATCTGTATAAAGAATGAAAGATGTAAGTTTATTCAGTGTTTCATCATCTGTTCAGAGCTGAAGAAGGTTTAGAATGTAGAAGTTTAGAAAATGGAAACTCCAAACAGCTGAAGTCAACAGGAAGCAGCTTCAAACTAACACAACAAGAGAAAAACTCTGAATGTTTCACATTAAAGTCATACATTTCTAACAAGAGTGTTTTAAAGACAGCATCATTGAAGATCATCTTCTGCTCAGTAAACTGAAGCTCTAAAGGGCTCAGCCTTTATCTCCAAGAAACAAAGCTGATCATGGAGACCCAGCAGGTCAGCTGATCTGTGGACAGCACCAGCATCTTTAACTAAGTGTGAGAGGTGAGCAGTCTGTGGAAGCCTTTACTGTCTGATAGTGATGTTTAAACGATGGCTCAGAGCAGGATTTGGATCATTATTTTGCTTTTCTTCTATTATTATGTTTAGCTTCTGCTTCACAGATATTCTCTGAGATATTCTCTGAAATGTTTCCACTGTTGGACAAACCCTCACAGTTTCTTCGTAAAGGAGATCTCCTATGGAGTCCATCTGTGCACACAGTACTAACAAACTCATCTCATACTGAACACACACACTTTGTAGGCATCATCAGTGCTTTCACTGTTTCTCAGGTTAGCTTCAGGTTAGCCATTTAGCATTTCTCGAGTCTGAGTCACAGAGCGTCCCATGACGTGACAGAAGCTGATTGGTCAGCTGCAGTGATGGTGGTGGAGCAGCATTAATGATGATGCTGTAGAACAACAGGAACAGGGGTTATCAGACTGTTAGTGGGTTTAGTCATTCCTGCTGCACTGTTTGTCCTTCTTATTGAAGTGACCTGCTGAGAGCTCACACTGTTCTCTGTAGAAATGATGTCAGTCTGACTCGTCACATGTTTGGAGGCATGTTTGATGTTTGCTCTTCTGGAAACTTTCAGTATCAAATATGGAATTTGCAAAGGAGACACGCTTCAGTCTGTATGGACCTGTTTCTGTAGCTGCCACCATCAGTCTACATGTTTGTACATCAGCTTATGAAATCCTGTCTGCTGTTAAAGTCTTTATTTATTACTCTTCACCTGCTTCACTGTCACGCCCACACAGACACACCTCCTCTCTGGAGCTACACTTCTGCTTCATCTCCGCCTCTCTTCTTCATCCTCCATCTCTCTTTTCTCTTCTTCAGTGTTCTGCAGCCACGGAGCCTCACAGCCGTTAACACACCCATACCTGACCAGCTAGCATTACCCAGCATGCCGTGCAGCAGTGTCAGCTTGTAAATGTGCAGTAATTCCTGCTCCAAACTGTTTCTGTTTCACAGATTGCTGTGTGCCGTGACCTTTGACCTGCTAAAGAGAGTCAGCTGTGAATTATTCATTGTTGTGTCTGATACTTAGAACTGTGAGGAAGACGCTACACAGTTAATCAGCGTCCCGTCTCTTTGAATTAGGAAAGGTCGGCAGGCCGCGTGTGGGCCCCGGGCCAAACGTTGAGTATCACTGTTTGAAATGTGAACATTGTTCTGCTAAAGTCAATGGACTAAACCAGAGAAGAAGAAAACAGACTTTACCATGAAGATCCTCAGTGTGGATCAGTATAATATCAGCCTGATGTCTGCAGTTCAGTGTCAGCACAACTTTCACATCATATTCATCTCAGCACAACTAAAGCATGCTGACTGACCTCAGAGTTTCAAGTCCACATCCTGGACTCTCCAAAAAACCACACAGATGCTTCACTCCTGAATCCTGCAGGTCATTGGAGTTCAGGTCCAACTCTCTCAGATGGGAGGGGTTGGACTTCAGCGCTGATGCCAGATAATCACAGCTGATCTTTGACAAACCACAGCTCATCAATCTGTATAAAAAATGAAAGATGTAAGTTTATTAGTGTGAGCTTGAAATTATTCAGTGTTTCATCATCTGTTCAGAGGTGAAGAAGGTTCAGAATGTAGAAGTTTAGAAAATGGAAACTCCAAACAGCTGAAGTCAACAGGAAGCAGCTTCAAACTAACACAACAAGAGAAAAACTCTGAATGTTTCACATTAAAGTCGTACATTTCTAACAAGAGTGTTTTAAAGACAGCATCACTGATGATCGATGATCATCTACTGCTCAGTAAATAAACTGAAGCTCTAAAGGGCTCAGCCTTTATCTCCAAGAAACAAAGCTGATCATGGAGACCCAGCAGGTCAGCTGATCTGTGGACAGCACCAGCATCTTTAACTAAGGCTACGTTCACACTGCAGGCGAAAGTGCATCAAATCCGACTTCTTTGACCCTATGCGACCCATATCTGATCATGGTATGAGAGTTTGAACAGCACAAATCTGATATTTCCAAATCCGACCTAGGTCACTTTCGTATGTGGTACTGAATCCGATACATATCTGATGTTTGAGAAAGCGACTGCTGTTTGAATGGTTATGTCGCATTAAATCCGTCTTTTACGTCGCTGACACAAGACAGACGCCAATTATCAGTGCCGGCAGCCACTGCCTGTGGATTATTATCATGTTTTTATGCTCTGTGGAGCAGCCACTGTTTCAAACAAGGCCATTGTTAAAGCACGGGCTCTCTTTTTTCTCAGTGTCCTTCTTTCTCTAATTAATTTGTCAAAATTCTGTCGGTTACGACTGTGCAGAAATTGATAGACTGCTGCAACAACACCTACTAGCTCTGTAGCCGCCATTTTTACTTCCGTGAACAGAGCGCGTTGTGTGTGACGTCTTCTTTTGCGCATGCGGGCTGCTTTGAGGGCCGTGAACCGTTCACACTAGAGCGTGTTTGCTGTCACATTTTATTTGTAGTGTGAACAAGCAGACAAAAAAATTGGATTTGATCAAAAAATCGGATTTGAGTATTAAGACCTGCAGTGTGAACGTAGCCTAAGTGTGAGAGGTGAGCAGTCTGTGGAAGCCTTTACTGTCTGATAGTGATGTTTAAACGATGGCTCAGAGCAGGATTTGGATCATTATTTTGCTTTTCTTCTATTTTTATGTTTAGCTTCTGCTTCACAGATATTCTCTGAAATGTTTCCCACTGTTGGACAAACCTTCACAGTTTCTTCATAAAGGAGATCTCCTGCTGAGTCCATCTGTGATAATATGTTAAACACTGAATTATGATTCATATGTGAATGTACTGACTGTTAATCAATGATGAGAACATAATCAGTAAATATGAAGATGTTTGACTAAAACGATGAATCAGAATAAAGTAATAAAATAATGATGTTAGAGACAGGCCTAACTCAGGCCAGCTGACAGCCTGTGTACAGACATCAGCCGTATGAGAGTGAGTGTGAGTGAATGAGAGCACACACAGGACACTCTAATCTCTGAATGTGTGTGACTTAGTGAAAAAGTTGTTTGAATATACTGTGGCTGACAAACAGAGTTTTAAAGAGAAAGGTGTTTGGATTAAAATGGATTATGCTAAAGTTAATGTGCTAATGAAATCTGAACTGACTGAAATGTGAAGTGAAGATTATTCAGATGCGAAAGAGAGAGAGAGAGACTGATAATAGGGTGGGACTGAAGATCACTGAATCTTATGTAAACACCTGATTGGTTGACTAGATATCAGACCGACAGTTTGGATTATAATTTTAAGAAGATGTGACATTCATCAAGGAATCCTGCTCTCCGGATTATTTCCATGAACACTGAGAACACTGAGCTGGAACACATCTACAGTGCTGGAAGTGCCCATCTCACCACCAACCTCTCTGTGCACATTCACTTTTTAACCCTTTGTGAAACAATAAAGGTGTAAATCTGAGTATTAATCTATGTTAGTGAAAACAGCTCTAATAGGTTGCTTTAGCCTTTCCAAGTCATATCTTCCCTTGGAGTCTGCGGTCCAGGCTCCTAAAACCATCCTAGTTTAACAAGCACTACAATCTAGAGGAGAGCTGCACTAACAGGTGTGACTGATGAGATCTGACCTTCAAGGATACTCAGGTTTATGTGTATCAGGACAAGCAGGGAAGACCTGGACATCAAGTCTGTCAGGCGGCCTGAGTCTGCTCATCCACATCAGCTCAGAACTCTACATTATCTACTGAGTCAGACTCAGAGGATCAAACGTTCTACAAAGAGCCAAACAAGACTTCCTGTATAGAGGTCTGTGGGCCTACTGATCCATAGTGTCAGCACAACTTTCACATCATATTCATCTCAGCACAACTAAAACATGGTGACTGACCTCAGAGTTTCAAATCGACATCGTGGATTCTCCAGAAGAACACACAGCTGCTTCACTCCTGAATCCTGCAGGTTGTTGTAGTCTACACTCAGGTCCAGCACTCTGGGATACGAGGGGTTGGACTTCAGCGCTGATGCCAGATAATCACAGTTGATCTCTGACAAACCACAGTCCACCAATCTGTATAAAGAATGAAAGATGTAAGTTTATTAGACAAAGTGTGTTTTAAAATCATTCAGTATTTCATAATCTGTTCGGAGCAGAAGAAGGTTCAGAATGTAGAAGTTTAGAAAATGGAAACTCCAAACAGCTGAAGCCAACAGGAAGCAGCTTCAAACAAACACAACAAGAGAAAAAACTCTGAATGTTTCACATTAAAGTTGTACATTTGTCATAAAAACATGAAAAAGACTTAAAAAAGTTCTGTTTTTTCCTTCCAGGAACCACATGGCTTCACTTTTAAAGGTAAAGTGTGAAAGAAATGGACATATTTGAAGTCCAACACCTTTTTCCAGTCACATTATTAAAGCAGACAAACTACAAGCTCATTTTCATTCCAACAAGTCATCTTCTGACCTGGACTAACAACACTGGTCTCTATGTGCAGCTGGCTGTGAGACCAGTGCTCAGGGACCGTCTCCAAAGTGCAACACTGAAAGAACATCACACACAAATTTGCTTCCAGCACTTTCACACAAACATCTACTGTCATTATTTTCACCAAACTCTGTGGATCCTTTATTGGAAATTCAAATGTGATTCAAATGGTCAGACAAAAGAGGGTTGTGAGGAAATATGATGAAATGTTGTGTATTAGCAGGAAGTTATTGAATCATTTTCCTCAGAAACCAAACAAAATGATTGACAAACATGTTTTTACAAACTCAGTGTTGGACTTTGATCAGCAGGATAACCCTGATGTTTAAAGGCATTTTAGTGTCGCTGTATGAGAGTCCAGTTATTACTCAATATTTATGGATGATTTATGGATCAATATTTAACCCATTCACTCAGTGAAGCAGTGGGCAGCCATTGGGCGCCCGGGGAGCAGTGTGTAGGGACGGTACCTTGCTCAGGGGTACCTAAGGGTAGCTGTTCAGGGCAATCGAACCTCTGACCTTCTGATCACGGGGCCATCCCTGCCCCTATATATATAGTGTTTCCTGATCAAATGATGTGACAGTTAGAAAAGAATAAAGTGGTGGCGTTACAGCCGGCCTTTCTCCCCTCTGCTGCCGAGGCTGTTAGTCTCTCCCAAACTCAGCTACAGGACTTCCAAATGAATGAAAGCAGCAGAAGTGGCTTTACAAATGAAAGAGGAAGAGGAGAAGAAGAGGAGAGGGAGGCCACCCTGACCATCACTCCAGCTGAAAACATCACACTTCCATTAAAGTTGGTGAGAAAACCTTGAGCAGGATGAGCTGCTGGCTCATCTGGAGGCTGTAGCAGCAGCTCACAGTCACAGTGGCTTTCCACTCATGAAAAAGCTCTGGCTGCTTCATTTCTCATTTCATATCAGAGACTTTAAAGCTTCAGTGAAGCTGTACTGTGATGCTTCCATATTCCAGTGAGGACTCCATAATGATTTCAGCTGTGCTGTACACACACTGTGTGCCCTGTATGTCTAATTATTGAAGAAGGAAAAGAAGTCGAGCATTCAAATCCAGCTGACGAGGGTCCATCACACATTTGTGCCCAGGGCTCATCCGGCCGTGGCCACATGGAGCCATCATGGATTTAGTGTGAACAATAAAATAGGCAGTGATGTTTCCAGATCTGATCCACAACATAATGACATTAAAATGAATAAATGTGATGAATGAGTCATTACATCTACACCTGAATCTCAACACTCACAACACTCCAGCAGGCGCAGCCATCGGCCATCAGCTGTGCAACACAAATATATCAACTGGGTTTAATATTTAGGCACGTAGATCATTGATGTGCTTCAGTTCTGCTTACATCTTACTGCTAACACGTTTCAAAAGGAGCAGCTTTTACTTTGAAGGCCACCTGTCTGTGTTTCCTGTTTTCATTGTTGGATAATGGAACAAGTCGATGCTTCGGTGCGTTGAATTGTGTTACAAAAATAAAGCAAAGTTTTCACGTTGTTCAGGCAGAATTGAGCATTGAAGAATGAATTCACACGTCAATAAACATTTTCATCAGCACAAGCAGGACAATGAAAGCAGGAAATACCCCAAAACAGCCATTTCTCATTCTACAACTTCAACAACTGCACATGACAGCCAATAGAAATAAAGACTGACAGTCTCTGTGGGTTAGGCAGTGAACTGCTCACGCTGTGTTCAAGTGCATCCTCTGGTTTAAAGATTTATAATAATAATATAAATGGACTGCATTTATATAGCACTTTTTCGAGAACCTCAAAACATTCACACACTGGTGGAGACAAGCTACAGCTGCCCTGGGGCAAACTGACAGAAGCAAGGGTGCCATATCACACCATCGGGGTAGGCGGTAGGTGAAGTGTCTTGCCCAAGGACACAACGACCAAGACAGACAGAGGAGGGGATCGAACCGGCAACCTTCCGGTTACAAGATGAGCATCCCAACCCCCTGAACCACAGTCGCCACATTAAATGAATCCAGGATTATAGAGCACAGAGTTACCAGTGAGGCGTGAATCTGCTGCACCGCTGAGGTCTACATGGTCTACACAGGTTGTTGAATTAAGGAATTTAATCCTGCTCATGGTTATTTTTTTTAACGATTAACTTCTGACAAATATAATTGTGTAGTTATCTCCCAGTGTTTCCACTGTTCTGTGTTCCACTTTTCCTTAATCAGCTCCTCTGACTGTGTGGTTAAATAGTCCAAAGAAATGACCTCCTCCTTTTCTGCATCATTTCTCCTCAGCAGATGTCCTGAGGTGAAGGAGAAGTTCTAAGGTCTCAAGAAAAGGGAGGAGTATTCAAATCAACTTCTAGATGATGGACATCAAATGTTCCTCTTACTTCAGCGCGATGTGCTCTGTATTGTTTTATGCAGGTCATGTAAACAGGAATGAGCAGTTCATTTCACTATAAAAGGTTGGAACTGTAAAGTTCATAAACTGAAACAGAACTGGTTTTATTTTTTGGTTCCTCCTTAAGAAATGGTGCCATGTAAATAGCTTCCTTTGGGTCAGGCTGTTTGTTTCCAAATTCATATTCAGGCCTCCGAAGGCTTCTTTTTGTCACTTGCTCAGCTGCCTCTGCATCTTTCCCCTGTCCTCAGGATTCATTTGAAAACCCTTTCAGAGCATTTCAGGGTCAGGCTCCTGTGTATGTCGTCCATCTCCACCATCACTCTTCATCTCACTGAGTTCACACATGATACATTTACTGTCTGTCCTACAGACCTGCCTAAGATCAAGCTCTTCAGTCTGTGCCTTTCTCATTTCACACTTTGTACACCCTCGACTCCTCCCCTGATATCTTAGCTCCTCCCACCAGAAAAGTGAGCAGGGGAGTTAAGGCAACAGCTGTTTAACAAAATCCTCCCTTTAGAGGCTCGTTTTAGATGAATATAATCTGTATAATATGGACAACATGAAGCGTTTTGTTAGAGCCACACTACAGCTGTATGTTATGGTATCAGCTGGTTCCTTTTCTACACTTATACATAATTACATTTACAATAAGACTTATCATTCCCCTTTTCTCTGTCAGGTACCACCACAGTTCACTTCAGTGAAACTTAAGTTTTCATGTTTTGATCCAGCGATGGGAGCTGTTTCCCCCGTGTCCAGTCCTTGTACTAAGCTGGGCTAAACATGTCCAGTGCCTGTCTCTGTGCAGCTGTTAATCTGATGTGAATGAGGTAGAAATGCAGGAAGAAGAAAATGACTGCACCAATAAACATACAACTATCAACCCAAATGGTGAGGTGGTGGTTAGTTATTATTGTTGTTTATGATCCCCAACATTCAAATATATTTTACAGCTACACTGAACAAAAATATAAACACAACACTTTTGTTTTTGCTCCCATTTTTCATGAGCTGAACTTAAAGATCTGAAACATTTTCTGCATACACAAAGGACCCATTACTATCAAATATTGTTCACAAATCTGTCTAAATCTGTGTTTGTGAGAACTTCTCGTTTGCCGAGATAATCCATCCCACCTCACAGGTGTGGTATGTCAAGGTGCTGATTAGACAGCATATGAATATGTTTTCTGTATCAGTATTAGTGATGAAACAATGAGGAGACTGTTGAAGGGAACGATGAGGGGATACTGCAACAGCAGCAGCAGAAACCCAGGAGTCAAAGCTGAGGTCTGGGTTCCTCTATGCTACACACAGCCTCCTGCTCCTGTACTTTAGTAAACACATAAATATCTCCAAGTACACTTACTTCAGAAATTCTATTAAACTTATTTTAAGTTCACTTCAGCTTTAAATTACTCACAACATCAGCACACATGAGTAAACAAAGTTATCATTTAATGATCAGCAGTGGGGATGTTTGGATCCTGACCTGAGAGTTTCCAGTGTACAATGTGGACTCTGCAGTGCAGCAGACAGAAGCTTCACTCCTGAATCCTGCAGGTCATTGTTACTCAGGTCCAGCTCTTTCAGACTAGACGACTGGGAGTTGAGAACTGGGGACAGAGCATCACAGCTTCTCTCTGAGAGGTTACAGCCACTCAGTCTGGAAGAAAAAAAAACAAACATATTAATTAAATCAGTCAAATAAAACATTTTTTAAATGCCAGCATGCAATACAATTATTGGTTAACTAAATATCTTCATTAAAACACAACTGTCTTTCTATGTCAGCACTTACTCCTTGTAAGCTCCACCTGCTCCACCTTCTGAGTCAGTGTAAATCTAGTAGAAACATAATTTCTGACTCATGATTGGAAATGTATTCTTCTCAGATCCATTTGTACATTTAGAGCCTGATACTGAAATATAGCAGCACGGACATTCACAGCAGCAAAGGGTTCTTGCTGATCTCAGCTGGCTTGGCCCTGGCTTATTGAAGATTAAAGAAAGCGGAATCGGCTGTTCTAAACCCCACAAGGCTGCCCACTGTGACTGAAACAATGGGACGAGTCGTGACTTCTCAAAATGGGCTCATTGAACACAGCACGGATAAGATCTTGGAGAAGCTCGACGCTGTCGTGAGCACTCGGACTATGCTCTTTGAGCGCAAAATTGATAACATCTTGGAGAAGCTCGCGGCTCTCCAACGGGAGATTGAGAGGCGAGTGACGGACTGTTAGATCAGCTGTGAAATTGACATGCAGTTGTTTGCACCAAAGAAAACCACCATCATTTCATGCGGCTAACATACCAGCACCAGCTGTGGTCTCAAGGCTGGAGCTGAACATAACAAATCTCACCCTGATAAACAGACTGTGTTTAGACTGTTCCTTCCCATCCCAAGCAAGGCCACCTGAGTTGGCTGGAGGACTGTTTACTTAGCCTGGCAGGGTGATGGACACTCTCTCAGCTGAACTCGGGACACACACACAAATACACATGCAGATATACACTCATCCTTCCTCCCCTTCCAAACACCTTCAATGCTTATCAGACGCTGGGTCGAGGGGACCAGCGCATATGCTGCAGCCCCGGATGCACTGTCTGCTTGTCATGTGTTTCTATGGTGTATTAAGAGTTTTTCATGTGCTATGCGCAGAGGTGTTTTTTTTCTTCTGTTTTTAAACTGATCTCCCTGTTGGAGCTCAGTCTGGGGGGAGTTCTTTTTTCTCCTCATCTTTCCTTATCTTGTGCATTTTCGATTCCGGGTCACTACTCGTGTGGCTGAGCAGCCAGCTACCTAGCCTGACGTATCCTAATTGCCCCTTGGGGATAAATACAGTCTTCTGAATCTGAATCTGAATAGATTACAGAAGACGACTCTGTTCAGTAAATATTACACTCATGCTGTCAAGAAATACCAAAGGTAGGTAAAACTCTGGTTGTTGCAGCCATCCAGTAAGACATGCTTTGTACTGTTCTGCTGCAGTTTGTGACACCTGGTTGATGAGTTGTGAAGGATGGTGAAACAAACACTTCAGTCCATGTTGTTCTTCTAGACTGGATGTAATTTTGGCAGCTGAGAGTTCTTCACAATCTATCCCAGCTGCAAATAGGAACACAACAAATAAATAACTTTACCTACTTGGATCCTTATCATTCAAGATTGTGAAAAGATTCTCTACTCCGAGAAGAGAAGATGATGAAGGGGAAGAGTTTTCGCAACTTGAGGCCTTTTGTATTCACTGTATAAGACAGAGAAGACAGGAAGGGAGGGAGCAATGAGGAGAATGACACACAGGAAATGGTCTTGGGCAGACTCAAACCAGGCCCTGGAGTCACAACTCTAACCTTCAGTACATGGGTTACCTGCTCAGCCAGGTAAGCTACAGCAGCAGTCAGTAGTCTGTCATTTGAAGACAGTGATGAGAATGGCTATAAGTCAGGTAAAAAAAACAAACAAAAACAACTTATCATCAGCCAACAAGGGGGAAAAACACTGAGCTTGAATGGTCTTCTTCACCAAGGAATGATCCACCCTGCATGGCTATCAATGTGGTGCAACCAAGGCCATCATAAAGGACAGCTATCATTGTACAGGCCACCCAAGCTGATTTGAACTTTTCATCCCAGATACCACCTTAAAAATCATCTAGATTAGGAGATGCTGCCTGATCTGAATTGTGTTCTAGATCCAATCACAACAACCAGAGAGCTGCTGTGTGTCCAAGGTGAACAGGAAGAATATATACATGCATAAATCCACAAAATAGATCTGCAACACTCAAAGGTAAACTCTGCCCATCATGTGTTTTATAGACTGTTAGGAAACGGTTCTTGTTTCAATGGTGCTGAACTACAGATTGACATGGATCTGTTTAACTTCTAATTAAGCTCAATAAAGTCACCATTAAAAGTGATGAGAAGGTTTACTTTAGACTGTGGTGCAGTTTATCATCAAAGGCTGACAAACAGGCACCATGCTAGCAATAAATGGCATGAAGTTCTGACTTGGGTTTTTGTTGTTTTGTTCTTTTTTTAATCAGGATTAAATTTTATAGCAACCACAACAGAGATGACCAGGGAAGGTGCTGCACCAAAGTCTGTACCAACATTTTGACAACAGTGTGAAAGAAAAACTGGAAGAAAAGCAGGTTCAGGGAGGGAGAACCATCTGCTGCAACTAGGGCTGCCACGATTCGTTGACTAGTCATGATTACGTCGACTATTAAAATCGTCGACGACTAATTTAATAGTCGACGCATCGTTTGAAGCTTTGTAAGATCCTGAAAGACGCAGGAATAAATAGTAGAATTTAAGAGTGTAGAAACGGACTGAAACAGAAGATGGCAGCACTGCATCCACAAGGATCCCAGCTGCTGTTAAACGCCGAAGAAGAGGAAGCAGTCTTGGGTATCGTAGCTGTTGTCGGGTAGTGCCCAAATTCAGGGGCCGCATTTGTAGGCCGATAACGTTACAGCGACGCGACAAAGGCTGTCCAAACTTGAAGAGTTCTCCAAATGCGGCCGACAAATGCGTCCTTAATTTCCCCAGATTTGAAGGATGGGTCAGGTGTATTCTTGGTGACCCAACCTATCCCAGAATTCATAGCGTGGCTCAGCCAATTCCAGTGTTCAACAATGGTGCCAGTTACTTAGTTTTAATATTACTTTTATTACTCTTTCTGGGTCACAAAACAAAGTTTTCAGATATTTTCTGGCGAGAATGTAGCTGTGTAAACTTCAAATATCTGCTTGATTTATCAAGACATCGCATATTTGCAAAAGTGCTCCGATGTTTTCGGAGACGTCTGTTACGCACCAGCTCGATAGCTAGCCGGCTCTAGCGAGCCGGCGAGAACAGCGAACTACCGCCAGCACATCGTTTTCAAAGCCCCCGCGGTCTTTCGCTACTCAGGTTTAACATGATATACAAGTCACTTGGATAACTTAAAAATGTTATTGTTTGGCTTTTTTCAGTGTTTTATTTGTTCCTGAGTAAATTGGTTTGGCTGAGATTAAAGTTATAGGTTTCACACAGCTGAATAAACGTCAAACAGAAAACTGATTAAACAGAAGTGTGAGATGATCGAGAGTTTACTCCAGTGTCCTGTTATGTTTTAGATAGCAAGGAGCAGGTGGCTGAGTTTATTCAACTCCACCGAGACAATCTGCAAATTTCATTAAAAGTTTAATAAACTGTCATCTTGTCTTTATTTTTGGTTAGCACATACCTTAAACACTTCAAGCTGTAAGCTAATGATAGTTATATCAGAGCAGATGCATGCTGGTGCAATAAGCCGTACGTCCAATGGATGCATGACCTGATTAGTTGACTAATTGCAAAAATAATCGGTGACTAGTCAACTATCAAAATAATCGTTTGTGGCAGCCCTAGCTGCAACCAGTTTGGAGTGAGGGGACACAGCAGGCCAATAACAACAAAGAAACAACAAACACACTGTGGAAGACCGAGGCAGAGTTTAGTAATCAATTCAATTCAACAGTGGAGCATGAACACATGGAAAGTGGGTGAAGAAGTAATGCTCAGTACATCCTGGGAAGTGCCCAGAAATCTAAGCTTAAAAAGTGTAACTAAGGATGTTTCTATGGCTGCAATGATTCACTGAGTAATTCAAATGGTTTGTTTAATGCATGAGCCACCATGCATGGAAAAGAGAGTGTTTCACCAACATTTGTGACTAAAAATAGACCTGCAGTAGAAATGTATCTAGGAGCATGCATGTGAATATAGAGTATTACAACATTAGGCACATGCAGCCCCAGTTTTTAAAGAAAGACTGATAACACAACAGCAGCAGTGATGATCATAGTTTATGGTGGATTCAGCATCTCGAGTTCTTGAGCCGTCAAAGAGTACAGTTGTACTGGAGAAATCCCAAAACTTTAGGATACAAATTCATACAAAGTCAGAAAAGCCTGGTGAAATAAATTACTGACACAGTTGGATGTTAAATTAAAGACATGAGTACAAATGTACTCACAGAGCTTTGTTGGAGACTTTGACCACTGGCAGCAGCCTCAGAAGAGCCTCCTCTGAAGCAGAGTATTTCTTCAGGTCAAACACATCCAGATCTTTTTCTGATGACAGTAAGATGAAGACCAGAGCTGACCACTGAGCAGGAGACAGTTTATCTGTGGAGAGACGTCCTGATCTCAGGGACTGTTGGATCTCCTCCACTAGAGACCGATCATTCAGTTCATTCAGACAGTGGAAGAGATTGATGCTTTTCTCTGCAGACAGATTCTCACTGAGCTTCTCTTTGATGTACTGAACTGTTTCCTGATTGGTCTGTGAGCTACTTCCTGTCTGTGTCAGCAGGCCTCGTAGGAGAACCTGATTGGTCTGCAGTGAAAGACCCAGGAGAAAGCGAAGGAACAAGTCCAGGTGTCCATTTGCACTCTTTAAGGCCTTGTTCACAGCACTCTGGTGGAGAGATTTGAGTTTTGGTTTATTAAATAATTTAAATTTCTTGGAGGTTGTTTGTTGTTCTTCCAGCCGATTGAGTCCAGAGTTGATGAAGGTCAGATGGACATGAAGAGCAGCCAGAAACTCCTGAACACTCAGATGGATGAAGCAGAACACCTTGTCCTGGTACAGTCCTCTCTCCTCTTTAAAGATCTGTGTGAACACTCCTGAGTACACCGAGGCTGCTCTGATATCGATGCCACACTCTGTCAGGTCTGATTCATAGAAGATCAGGTTTCCTTTCTGCAGCTGATCAAAAGCCAGTTTTCCCAGAGACTCAATCATCTTCCTGCTCTCTGGACTCCAGTGTGGATCTGTCTCAGCTCCTTCATCATACTTGACCTTCTTCACTTTGGCCTGAACCACCAGGAAGTGGATGTACATGTCAGTCAGGGTCTTGGGCAGCCATCCTCCCTCTCTGGTTTTCAGCACATCCTCCAGAACTGTAGCAGTGATCCAGCAGAAGACTGGGATGTGGCACATGGTGTGGAGGCTTCGTGATGTCTTGATGTGGGAGATGATCCTGCTGGCCTGCCCCTCATCTCTGACTCTCTTCCTGAAGTACTCCTCCTTCTGTGGATCAGTGAACCCTCTGACCTCTGTCACCATGCCAACACAGTCAGGAGAGATCTGATTGGCTGCTGCAGGTCGTGTGGTTATCCAGAGGCGAGCAGAGGGAAGCAGTTTCCCCCTGATGAGGTTTATCAGCAGCACATCCACTGAGGTGGACTTTCTAGGGTCAGTTAGGATTGTAGTTTTGTGGAAGTCCAGAGGAAGTCGACACTCATCCAGACCATCAAAGATGAACACAACCTGGAAGTCTTCAAAGCTGCAGATTCCTGCTTCTTTGGTTTCAGTAAAGAAGTGATGAACAAGTTTCACCAAACTGAACTTTTCATCTTTTAGCACATTCAGCTCTCTGAAAGTGAATGGAAATATGAACTGGATGTCCTGATTGGCTTTGCCTTCAGCCCAGTCGAGGGTGTATTTCTGTGTTAAGACTGTTTTCCCAATGCCAGCCACTCCCTTTGTCAGCACTGTTCTGATTGGTTCATCTCTTCCAGGTGAAGCTTTAAAGATGTCTTCTTGTCTGATTGTTGTTTCTGGTCTGTCTGGTTTCCTGGATGCTGTTTCAATCTGTCTGACCTCATGTTCATCATTGACCTCTGCAGTCCCTCCCTCTGTGATGTAGAGCTCTGTGTAGATCTGATTCAGAAGGGTTGGGTTTCCTGCTTTTGCGACCCCCTCAAACACACACTGGAACTTCTTCTTCAGAGCAGATTTAAGGTTACGATGACAAACTGCAGCTGGAAGTTCTGAATGAGAAGAAATATGTAGAATATCATTTGAAAGTGGAAATAAACACTTAATTCCAGAAAGAATGAATCTTTAAAACATGTTGCTCCATCTCTTAAGACATTAGTAAATGTCTCATTTATCCAGCAGCTTAAATCTTTACATAAATCCTCTTACTGCTCTGCAGATGGTCAGCCAGCTCCTCCTGCTTCATTCTCCTCAGGAAGTCCACTGTGATCTTCATAAAAGCCTCTCTGCTGCTGCTTCTCTGACTCTCTAAGCATTCTGGGTAATCTGAACTCAGAACCTTCTGGATCTTCTTCAGCTCGTTCTTCACAAAAGTGATGATGTTGTCCTCCAGCAGCTGGAACAGAATACTTTATGAATGAGCCAATCAGACTGAAATCATGGAGCCAAACATCAGACCCATGTTGGACACACTGACAATCCACTGGTCTACAAAGAGCAGCATGGAGATGACTCTGAACAGAATAGATGTAAAAGTAGTTGTTGTACATGTACAGACCATAAATATGGAGTCCAGCTGTGTTTGATGCTGCTGGGCAGACTGACCACTGGGAACCTCTGAGCTCTGTTGGTCCACTCTGTGGAGGAACCATGAAGGATTAGTTCAAGCACAGGATAAAGATCCAGTAGTTTCTGCTCAAATAACTTCATCTGAATCAACTTTGTCGAGTTTTAAACTCTCAGATTGTGAACATCTATTTTTAGCCTGTTTTCTATGAACTTTCTTTCTGATGTCAGGGATGATGTCACAGAAGCTCAGAGGAAACTTTGAGACTTCATCAAACTGAAAAATTCACTCACTGGAAAGTAAAACTGTGATGAACCATCAACTAATGCTCTCAGGAGGCCAGAAGGTCCCTGAATGTAACTGTGCAGTAAATTCATCAAGTGTTTGAAACCTGATGACTTCCTTCTGTTTTCATTCTACACACAGGAAGTTGAGTAATTTTCTCATTGGTTTGATTTTAGTTTTCATTTGAGTTTTTTTAGTCTTGTATTTGGAGTCGAGTCTCCTCAATGATCTGAGAGAATAAAAATTCAATAGGATTTACTAGTGCTGTCAAAATTAACGCAGATTAATCTGTCATCATGATTAATGCGATTAAAATTTGAATGCAATTAATGCATCTGGAGTGCAGAATGAGTCAAAATCTCTGAAATGTTTCTTTGAACGCATTTCGGGCAGTTTGTCAGAGTTACCTTCATACATGTGCAAATGGGCATTTGATCTGGTAGTGACAGGCAGCTGAACCAATTAACTCAATATGGAAGATGATAAATGCACATTGGGAAATTTGAGTATTTAAAAAAATAACACGACGTTGGAGTGAATTGCTGTCATTATTGTGCTTAAAGTTGTGGACCTTGTTTGAACTGCAGGATGAAAGACATTATTTTGTCCCTATTCTTCTCCCCTGCCTGTTGAATGGTGGGGGAGGCTATCCGGTTGTTCAGTCTGACGTCACTGGCCGTGTCTGGGCCTAAACTCTGCTGCAGGTCCATATATCAAATGATCACTGTGGCATTACTGAGAGTTGAAAAACTGTCTAAAGTCTTTCATCTTTAATAAAATCATCAGTGTTCTGCTCTACCAGGTGTAATTGAGTTTAACATCCAGGCATCCATGAAAATGGAATTTATGACATTTAACGGCGTTAGAAGTTAGCAGGAAGTTAGCTCGCTAGCTTCTATCTAAATACAATATAGCATGTCCTGACTGCGGGGTTTTGGAAACAAATTCAAACGTACAACTCTGCTATCACTTCCAACATAAATGAAGACAGAACACTAAACAGCAGTGACGTTTGTAGGGTTACTGAAGTTTGGCTAGCTGGTATATAATGATGTGCTACGTGACCGCTAGCGACACAGCTATGTTAGCATAATATAAACAAGCTAACTTTTTTTCCACTCGATAAAAGTTAACGTGAGTGTTCTCGGTGGTCAGGAACAAATGTAATCGCATGGCAGGATGCTGTAAAAGGACTAAACTTCAGCCAGGAGAACAAGTGAGATAATCCATCCACAATACGAGGTTAGTCATTCATATACTGCTGCATGGGCTGTGCTGTAGTTACATCGTAAGGTTTTAAAAACTGAGCTTAAATAATTGATTAGCGGTAATAAAAGCCGAGGGAGGTCAACAGTGATCACTGACTGTTTTAGGAGCTTTTTGAGATTAAATAGAAGAAAGTACAAAACATTAACCATGTTAACAACACAAAAGGCATATTAAACGCAGACTACTTTAGGCCCGGAAGTAGGATTCGTCATGTCATCACTGAACAACCGGATAGTGTTGAACTGCAGACACATTGCAGGTAAGATTCTGGGGTTGCTTCCTGACCTTTATGGGCTCACCTGTGTTTGTATATGGTGGACCGTTGAGCCATATACAGGGTGAAGGGAGATGACCCTTTGTGATCACCAGGAAGTCACACACACGTGCACGCACATGCACAGACACACTGCCTTAGTTTACACACCACAGGGGTTTTACAGTTGGGGTGGTGTCATTTCAATAAAAGGACTGCAAGCGGGGGCTGAAGTTGGATGAGATGAGGTGAGGAGCTCCCAGCTCCAAGATCCTGATCCACTGTCTTCACTTGCAAGTCCAAAACTGATTGATCTCTGTTTGTCTTGCTTTGTTCACAGTGATAAGTCTCTGAACCAGCGAGGCCTGCGAGCGCAAACCTAACACAAGACACAACAGTCGACCCACATAAAGTATTATGCACATTGTGCAAGAAGGAATTTTCTTTTCACCGAAGCACTTCCAGCTTCCAGAAGCACTGATGACACAACTGCCAAGTGGATTGCAACAAACAACAGATCTATTAATATCATTAATAACATAGGTTTGGTTCCTCGTTTCAAGGACTTGAAGTGCCTCCCCAAGAGTGACAGAATGTGTTAGACTGCTGCATGATCAGTCCCACCTCGACTTCTGAAGAAAATGCTTGTTTTGCAGATGGACTCAGATTCAGGATCTGATGAGGAGTTTATTATGGGCAGAAATCTGTGCCATCAGAAACTGAATTTGAATAAGTTAAATCTGAATTTGAATTGCTCAGATTGAATCTGAATTGTAACTTGAATAAATGCTTTTAAAAACTGAATTTGAATTAGTCTAATTTGAAATTCAATTTATTGGTTTGAAAATGATCATCACTAAATTGAAATTAAATTTTATATTTTGAAAATGAATTCATTTGCTTTGAAACTGTATTTTATCCTTTAAAAATTTAGCTCTCGAATAATTTCAGATTCACTTCTCACCATTCAGTTTCAATTCCAAAATTCAGTTTTTTGGGACTTACATCCGGTTCCGGTTCAAGAGTAATGAGCGCAGATTAATAGAACTACGTTTTACTAGCGGACCGAAAGTGTTACTGACGGGAATCTACAGCGTCTTGAGCTGAATTAAGACTTCAGAAGTCATTCGTCATGTCGAATGACCAGCGGATAAACTCTCAGGTTGGTAATAAATGTATTACATGTATAAGAACAAGCGTCATGTTAACAAATGATAGCCGTACAGCAACTTTTATGCTTATTGTAGCTGTTAGCTAAAAACGCTAATTTAGCCTAGTTTGCCCTGAATTCAGCTTTGACAAACAAATATGATCGACTGTTTCTAGTAGAATTCCAAAGTTGTCATCTTGTACCCTCTCAGAGCCCTGTATGCTTGCAGAGACCCCTACAGTAAGGAAACATGCAAAACGCTGTCCAAACCTTTGTATTTTAGCTTTATTTATGTCTCGCACAGCATCCCAACTCTTTAGCTAACTTAATAACTTTAGCTAAAGTGAATAGTTAGTCTAATTCATTAGTGCAGCATTACTGGATCACCTCTGTTTGAAGTGATATGATATGTGACTATCACTGTGTTTAACTACCATAATAATTCTTAGGGTACTGAGTGCATGCTTAGATTTTTTTTTTTAACCCTTGTGCGCCCGCCCTCCTGTTCTCGGGGCGTGGGGCGTGGAGACCCCCGAGGGGCGTGTGTGTTATTATGATGATGATGATGATGATGATGATGATGATGATGTTGATGATGGTGTTGATGATGATGATGATGATGATGGTGATAGTGACAGGGTGTGTGTGTGGGGGGGGGGGGGTCGCTAGGACCCCCTCGGGGCATATGTGTTATGATGATGATAGGGTGTGGTGGGGGGTCGCTAGGACCCCTCGGGCATATGTGTTGTTATGACGATGACGATGACGATGATGATGATGATTAGGGTGGGTGGGGTCGCTAGGACCCCCTCGGGCATATGTGTTGTTATGACGACGACGACGACGATGATGATGATGATGATGATGATTAGGGTGGGTGGGGGTCGCTAGGACCCCCTCGGGGCGCTTGTGTTATTACAAAGTCGGCGGCGTCTGGGAAGCGGCGGTGTGTGAAGCGGCGCAGTTGGGACAGTACGTGACGGCGCAGTTGGTGCACACGTACACTCGGCACTCGTGGCACAGGATCTTGGTCTTGACGTCTTTGCTCCTGGGACACACGCGGCACCTTCGCCTCTTGACCGGAGAGGAGTCGCGTGGCGTAGCATCGGCGGTGCGAGTAGTACTAGCATCGGCATCGTCGGCCTCATCAGTAGTAGTAGTAGTAGTAGCAGCAGTTCCTCGGGCCGCAACACGGCCTCCTCCTCCTCCTCCTCCTCCTCCTCCTCCTCCTCGCGCCAACGCCCTGGCTTCGATCATGGGGAGCGCGAGCGCTTTGCCCAGCCGCTCGAGGAAGAGCCTTCGTTTGTTGAGCTTGCCCGCCATCCAGTCGGGGTGAATTTCCCTCCAGAGCACGAACGCGTTGTATGCCGCCACGTCCACCATGTTGTGGAAAAGGGCCACGGGCCACCTGCAGGTCTTTCTCCTGCAGCTGTACGTGCTCACGACCTTGTCCAGGTTGTCGACGCCTCCCTTGGTGCGGTTGTAATGCAGCACCAAGGGAGGTTTGCCGCCGCCGCTGTTGCTGTTGCCGTTGCTGCTGCTGCGGCGGCTAGGCCGGGGCTCGGGGCCGGAGCGGCGGCGGTGGTGGTGGTGGTGGTGGTAGCGAGGAGCGGTGGTGAGGAGCAGCACGTTCTTGTTCTTCTTGGCCACGTAGGAGAGGATGATCGTGTCTGGCCCTCTTCCTCCTCCTCCTCCTCCTCCTCCTCCTCCTCCTCCTCTTCTCGGTCCCGCGGAGCCGCCGAGTACTACGGATTCCACGGAGCCCACGGCCCTGCCCTTGACGCAGCGCAGCTCTCTGGGGATCTCGGGTCTGTTCGATCGCAGAGTGCCCAGCACGGTGTGGCCTCTTTCGCGAAAGAGCCTGTCGGCGAGCTCGCGCGAGGTGAAAAAGTTGTCGCACGTGACGTTGCGTCCCGGCGCCAGTCCCTCGGTGAGGTCCACGACCACTCGAGTGGCCAGGTGCTTCTCGGGAGGGCCGCGCTTGTCGGGCTTGCCGGTGTAGACTTGCATCTTCCACGCGTAGCTGGAACGCGCGTCGCACGCCACCCATATCTTGATCCCGTACCTGGCCGGTTTGCTGGGCATGTACTGTCTGAACGGACACCTTCCTGATGGCGAGAGAGAGAGAGAGAGAGAGAGAGAGAGAGAGAGAGAGAGAGAGAGAGAGAGATGTGTGTGGGAAAGTGTGGGAGATTGGGGCAGAAACGGAAGAAGAGACGTCAGTTTGACAGAGAACGCACTTGCAAGCGCGGAAGATATAAAGAGTCATGTAAAAGCACACACGCAGAACCCAACACGAATACAACAAAGCGAGCTAGCGTTGTCGCTGTCCCCCGCTCCTCTTCCTCCTCTCATCTCCCCCAGAGCGATGTGTGGGAAAGTGTGGGAGATTGGGGCAGAAACGGAAGAAGAGACGTGAGTTTGACAGAGAACGCGCTTGCAAGCGCGGAAGATATAAAGAGTCATGTAAAAGCACAAACGCAGAACCCAACACGAATACAACAAAGCGAGCTAGCGTTGTTGTCGCCGTTCAGGCTCCTCTTCCTCCTCTCGTCCCCCCCAGTCACGCACGCACGCACGCACGCACACAACACACACAACACGCACCACGTACGTACCTCTGAACGGCACCAGTCTCTCGTCGACGGTGACCTCTGGTCCCGGGCGGTACATGGCGGGCAGCCTCGCGCACCACTCGTCCCACACGGCTCTGATGGGGGCCAGTTTGTCGTAGCCGCCGCCGCCCTCGCCTCGCCCGGCCCGTCTGGTCTCTCTGTCGTCGAAGCGCAGCGAACTCGAGTAGGCTCGAAAGGTCTTGAGCGGCATCGCGGCCCTGAACACGGACCTGCCGCTCTCGGCGTCCCACAGGCTCTCGCAGGCCTCTCCCCGGGACCTGTACACGCCGGCGAGCACCAGCAGCCCCACGTAGGCCCGGAACTCGACGCGCCCCATGGGCTTCCACCCGTCGATGGCGGGCCTGCGCCTGTCCGCTTCGAGGTTGGTCATGGCGATCACCGAGTCCTCTATCTCTGGCGGAAAGTAGGCCATGAACGAGGAGGCCTCGTCTCGCGCCGCCGCCACGGCCTCTTCGGTGGGGCCTCGTCCTCGCGGGTCGAGGCCGTCGTCGTCGTCTTCTTCTAATTCTTCTTCTAATTCTTCTTCTTCTTCATAGTCTTTGTCTTCTTCTTCATCGTCATCGTCATCATCATCGGCGAGGACGTCTTCTTCTTCTTCTTCTTCTTCTTCTTCATAGTCTTTGTCTTCTTCGTCATCGTCGTAGTCATAAGCATCGGCTACATCTGCGTCACCAGTTTCACCGACAGCGCCGTGGCCGCGACCAGGATCATGAACGCCACCTTATGATCGACTGTTGCAACACAGCCGGCGTCGTCGTCCTCTTGCCGAAGCTCCCAAGTCCCCCGCCCCGGTTCAGCGCCCGCTTCTTCCTCTCCCGGTTCAGCGCCTGCTTCTTCCTCTCCCTCTCGACGGTTCGACTGGCCTTGCGAGCCGCCGTCCTGGCAGAGTCGCAACGCCGTTTCGTAGTCGTGCTCCTCTTCCGCGAAACACCTATGGCCCGCAACCCCATCGTTTCGTCCTCCTGATCCTCCGAGTACCGCTCCTCGTCTGCGAGCGTTCGGGCGGTCGAGTCGTTATCCACCTCGGCATCTTGCTCTTCTTCCTCGGCCTCTTCTTCTTCCTCCTCCTCCTCCTCCTCCTCCTCAGAGTTCTCGTGATGCTGCTGCTGCTTCTGCTGCTGCTGCTCTTGGTCTTCCTCGACCCCTAGACCGCCATAGTGAAACGTGGCCGGTCGCAACAACGGAGCGACCGGAGCCGACCCCGCGTACGCCAAACGCGATGTTGACGGTGATGGTGATGGTGAGCAGGAGGAGGAGGAGGAGGAGGAGGAGGAGGAGGACGACGACACCGCCGGCGAAAGCGATCCGCCCGTGCCGACCTTAGTGCTCTTCGGGTCCCACGGTCTAGTGCGCGACATTGTCTTTGTCTTCTTCTTTCTCGGTGGCACCTCGTTGTCGTCGTGGCACGGCGCGCGCTGGGACACCACCTCCTCTGTAACCAAACCCCGACACGCTTAGTACCCGCCATCCACGCTCTTATCATTTTGGCGCGCGACACGCTGGGCTTTCGCCGGCGTGTTTCTCGATCCCCTCCGCCCGTCTCTCTCTCTCTCTCTCTCTCTCTCTCTCTCTCCCTCTCTCTCTCTCTCTCTCTCTCTCTCTCTCTCTCTCTGTGTGTGTGCTTTGGCTCCCATTCCCTCGGGGGGGTGGGGGGGGGGGATCTCGCGACCCCCGCATATTCCCTCCTACCATCCCCTCCCCCGGGGGGGTATCTCGCGACCCCCGCATATTCCCTCCTACCATCCCCTCCCCAAGGTGGTGGGGGGATCTTGCGACCCCCGCATATTCCCTGCTCCCTCCCTCCCTCTCTCCCTCTTCCGTCCCACCACCCCTCCCCGGGGTGGGGTGGGGGATATCGCGACCCCAACCGCTTTTCCTCCCTCCGCGGGGGGGGGGGGGGACCCAGCATCCCCCGACCCCGACGCTCCCCCTGGCGGGAGCATCAGGGTTAACAGCGGCCTCCGCTGGCCGCGCACCATAGAGCCTGCGCGAAAACGCAGTTATTTCAACTAGGCGGATCTCGGCCGCAGGCGGAAAGGCGTGGCTCGCGGGGGTACCTGGAGTTACCTGAGAGTGTCTGGAGTTACCTGGGGATACCTGGGGATACCTGGGGTATCCGGCCCATGGGCCCGCATTTTGTACTGTGACCAGCACTGTTGGGATTCGATCGGGCTTACTAGCATGTCGATAGCACTGATGTTCTGCGTTGTGTGCATTTCTCAATGGGGCGTTCGATCGACAGAGACACTAACTTGTGTGACGGACAAAAAACAAACACATGGTAGAACGATATCTTTGCATCCACTGCTCTTTATTCCTCGTCGTCATCACATTACATTCTATTGGAAAGTAACAAATGGTACGATGCAGACAACGGTGCACTCTCGACTCTTGACATAAGACATTACTCGACGTCCGCCGTCCCGTTCCACCGCTTTGGCGAGGTGCTTTGTTGGGGATAGCGGCGACTGTTCATTGATCGTGATGGTGGTTACTTGGTTGCGGTGGATCGAAAATCCATTCGTATTGCTGGAATACACCTCTCGCTGTGTTTGTTCTGCGACGTGCAGTTTCATGGGTTACATCGGGAGCGTAGCGGGCGCTGTTTCCGGCATTGCACGCGGTACATATGCACGTCTTGTCGAACGGAGCCACGGCTTGAACCGCTGCGTTTCTTTTGTATCTGTCCCAGTACTTCTCGGGCGAGCCCTGCACTGGTTCGGGACGCTCTGTTGCTGCCCGTGTCGATCGCTCCTCCTGTACATGTACATACTCCTCGACTGTACCGTGGTCTGCTTGGGAGAGGCCGATCCTCGTGTTCTTCTTCTTGTTCTTCTTCTTGTTCTTCTTCTTGCCGTTGCGATCGAACGACTCCATCGTGAGACACATACGTCGACGTGCGGAACGGGGAAAGTGGCTAGTGGTCAGCCTGTGACACTTGGTCTTCATTGTGTCAGTACATGAGTTTTCCTCTAAGATCGTTCTCTTTCACTAAAACACATCGAGTGCTCGGGCGGCGTTTGACCACAGTTACTTTCGGATAGGTGGCCCTGATGATGGCCGTAGAACAGTGCTGAGAGACAACAACCGAGGAACGGGCTGGGTCGCTTACTATTTATACCAGGTTCGACATTGTGACCAATGTGACTGTGTGCATTGTATCACCATTGCTGACTGTAATAAACTAAATGGAATGTTACATTCTGTTGTTCTGCGTGTGATCCTCTGTGTTTGGTCTCTCTGTTCTCTCATACATGGGCTACCATACAAGCGCATTCTATGGCATCTGCACGTAAGCTCATTTGGTACGGGGACAGGTACAATACGAGCTGCCATTCGACCAGTACTGCTTGTGTGTTGGTATAGTTCACTGCTTCTGGGACTGTGAGGGCTGTTCCTCGCTTTCGCGGGGCTGCGGTTACGTTCTGTGTCGATACAGCTATCCCGAGACCTGCGACCGTGATGCCTTTGGCGATGCAACACCCACCGAAACCAAGGAGAGCGAAAGTGCTCCTTTGTAGGGGTATATTATCGCCGACCCGGGGAGGTGTCGAGCTGCGGGATGGTATATAAGCTGTATGGATGTGATTGTAAGCCAGTGAAGCTCACTCTGTGACAGTGTCGGTGTATAACGCAGCAGCGGCGGTGGCAGCAGCAAAGCCAGTGATGTCGCAAGTGCACAGCATACGTTTGACGCACCCGAGGTTGGTGTTCCCTGGCGGAGAAAGGACCGAGCCTTGGGAGATGTATAACCCTTGGGCCGACGACATCATGAAGATACACATGGTGTCTGGCAAGATGCTAGAGAGGATCAAACCGGAGGAATGGGGCGATATGGCGCCCCATTACGTAGACTTTATGGACCTGGAAGACCTGAGTGTGCTGTGCCTTGACGGCTTTCACATGGTGCACTTTTGGCTTCATTGCAAACTGAAGGCTTTGCTGGTCGGATGGGCTCGTTGGTACGTGTATGTGGACAAAGTGGCCGCGGTGGGCTCGCGTATAACCGTGCTGTTACAAGACGAGGGCAAGGCGGCGGCGGTCGCAGAAGCGCTCGCTCGACAGCTATGGCTTGCTTACAGGGATTACTTTGGATCGAGATGGGTCGTCGAGCAGCCTGGCTTGTGGGGTGACCGGCGCAAGCCCGAGACCACGTATGACGACTGCCAATATGAAGTCGAGGAGGACAAACTTCTGTGTGTCACCACAAGTGAGGGCGACCGCGGTGACTTTGGACGGCTGATTGACGAGCGGATGGCCGCGATGCCGCGTGTGGGAGAGGTCTTTCGGACGGAACCCAACGGCAGCGATTGTCTTCTGTGGTGTAAGACCAACGACACGGATGAGAGGCGAAAGGCCGCAACTCTTAGGCTCTGGTACCCCGAACAGTAGAACGGGGGCAAAGTGTTCACTGTATTGTATCGGCTTGTTATCATACTGCTTGTAATAATAAACCTACATGAAATGTTACATGTTGTTGTTATGTGTGGGACTCTCATTTCAGTCTAGTCTGTCCGCTCTTCTAACAGCGCAAACACTGACTTTTGCCATTGCGGTGAAACACACACACACCCACCCCGCTTCTGCGTTTACCGTGCTGTACTTGTATATACAATCACACACATTGGACAACTATAAGTGAGAGACCTCTCAGTTACAGCGTTCGTTTCTTACAAAAGACCGACACACGTCGGGATGGCTAGGTCTTCGCTGGGTATATGTGGTCGATGCGAAACACCATAGCTGGGGGTGGGATTGTCGGTCGGACAGCCAGCTTTGTTGTGAGACGGCCGAAACGTTGGCGAGTGTAACTTGCCCGAACACTGGGAGAGTTGGACTCACTTGCATTTGCACACCGCACGTAATTGAGGTAGCTCTTACGATGGACGCGTGGTGTGTGTTTTTGTACTTTGCCACTCGTATGCTGACAGTGAATTCGGCAACTCATTCGCTGATCTACATTTACACAGCGATGTCCGCAGACCTCGGCTTGCCGGGTGTGCACAAGTTTACAGCAATAGGTCTACTGGACGGTAAACCCTTTGACCGTTTTGACACTGACAACCCACGGAAAACCCCCACAACAAACTGGGCTAGACGACACTTAACCACTGACTACTTGGATAAGGGCACGCAGAGTCGACTCAGCAAGCAGAAATGGTTTGGCGTTAACCTAGATATCGTAATGACTCTCATGGGACACTCGGCGTCCGATGGGGATGTACATGTTATACAGTGGTTACACGGATGTTACGGGGAAACGAACCCCTCCGAGGAGAGGCTCCGGTTTGTCCACGGGGTGGATAAGTACGCTTACGATGGTGACGATTTAATGTCTTTTGATTATCTTACGCTGAGGTGGTCAGCTGCGACCGAAGCGGCGAAACCCATCGCTGACAAATGGAACGGTGTGACCGTATTGACCGAATACACCGTCGGCTACTTGCGCGGCGAGTGTATCAAATGGTTGACTACGTTTGTTGGATACAGCAAACGGGAACTGAGAGACAGGGTAACCGTCCCTGATGTGTACATGTTTACACGGAAGACAAACGGCACTACTCTCACGTTGATTTGTGTGGCCTCTGGGTTTCCCACAAACACGCATGCGATGAGGCTCATGAGGAACGGCCGAGTTCTCAATGCGGACGACGGTCTTAAGGTGTTTGACACTCTCCCAAACGACGATGACACGTTGCAAACACGGATCGCTGTGGATATATTACCATCTGACACGGGGAACTTCACCTGCGACGTGTTGGAGGAAGACACGGGGTATCGCGTTGTCAAACACTGGCGAGCGGGGGATCGCACAACTATTCCAACAATCGGCTGGCCGAACTCTGTTTTACTGTCGACAATGGTGGGTTTGTGCATTGTAGCTTTGTGTCTGGTGGTGGTGTATATCGTACGAAAACGGAGGACTGGACAAATTGTAAATGGAGTTTGATACATAGTGCCTTGTATGTCTGTATGTCCCAATAAATGATTTGTCAATACAACTGCTGTACTGTGGTGTTTTACGGCTAACAACATTAGAGTACGGTGGTGGTAACAGACACCATTAGACTGATTGTTACTGCATTTTATTTTCAACAATATAGCATAGACCATAAACCATAACATTTGTGTATACAACACATTGGTTTCATAGGACTGTGCTTTACTTTGCATTCTTCATTGCAACATTATAACAACGCACGTCTCGATCGCATGGGACTGTATCGATGACAATCCAAAATGTAACAGTATAAAACACAGCATGAGATCTAACAACAGTGTACAATTCTACCCTTATCGCATAGGAGTGCATTGACAACAATATAAACAGTGACACTGGTGATTACATGTTAATACTTTAGGCTGTATGTATAATACAACCAAATAAGACTAACTCTTCCTCCCCAGGCTACAATGTTCATCACATCGGCCTAGGTTTTATACAAACATGCTACGAAAACAAAAGAGTACAACTATGTGCTAGTACATGGCACACACAATACTTTATGACAATTGTAATACACTATTGAGCGTTATCATTTCTTTCTTACGGATTGTGCTGCTGCAAGTTATAGTCCACGTTGACCCTTTTCTTCTTTCTCAAGCACATTCTGCAGCATAGCACACAGCACACACAGCAGGCTATCACAACTATGAGAACCACAGAGACCGCTATGTACAATCCGTATCTCGCCAAGAATGAGTCTTTGTTTTCTTCATACAAGTCTTGCCCGCTCTCGACGCGAGCAGACTCTTCTTTCAGAACAGCCAACACACTAGCATACTCGACCTCTTCGTCCTGGCTCATGTCATTCTCGATAGTCTTCTCCTCCTCTTCGGAGAGAGGGTGACCCGTGAGCTCAGCCAGAGCTACCAGTCCGCCGTTCAGGTCTTTCGCGTAGAGGCTATTTCCCACTTTGATTATCTGCTGCATGGTGGCGAGTTTCTCCTCGGGCACCCGATGGATTTGGCGAACTTGAGGATGACGTCTTTGTTGCTGACCACAGCGGCTCCTATGGCTTTAGCTGCCCCCTTTGCCTTATCGGACGTTGCAATCTTTTTGACGGCCTCCAGCTTCTTCTTCAGCTTCTCCGCCGTCGAGGCCTTTGTGTCGATCCTATACACACCCTTGGCTACCGCCACTTTGCCCGAGCTGACCTTCGTCGAGCCCGCGTACACCTCGCAGTTTGTCGAGGAACACTCTTGGCACAGCTTCACCAGGCACTCTTTCAGCGTCTGCGCGGTTTGACATTGAGCGGTCCGTAGGGTTTCTGTGTCGGGGCATCTGTATGACACTTTGGCCTCGGTCGAGCCGTAACTCTTCAACTGCAGCCCTTGCAGGCTGGAGGTGAGGAGTCTACTGTTGTCGTCCTTTTTGGAGTACCCCTTGAACAGCCTGGTGTCGTCGCACCGTTGCACGGCGCAGGCTTTACACACCAGTTGCTTGTACGTCTTGTACGTGGACGTGCGGCCCACACTAGACGCGTCCACTGTCACAGTCTTACCATTCAGACATGTCGCACTGTAGCTCTTCTTGGTGGAACTGCAGCTGGTGGAGTAGAACAACGCTCCTAAGCACAGGACAGTGTAGAACGATGTCTTCATAGTTGACAATTAACCGTAGATGCCTCTGTGTGATTCTGATGTCTACGTCTAGGAACGAGCTATGTCCGCACGCTGCTGAGTTCTCTCAGCGGTGGCAGACTGTTGGGATAAAGCGGCCTGTTTGGGGTAGTATTTAATCGCAGTCACAGTGCCTTGTCGCCGACCCGTAGGTCGGGAGCCGCCGACTTGCAGCGCAAAGCTGGCCGACCCGTGGGTCGGGAGCCGCCGACTTGCAGCGCGAAGCTAGCCGACCCGTGGGTCGGGAGCCGCCGACTTGCAGCGCAAAGATGGCCGACCTGTAGGTCGGTTGAATATAGGTAGCCTGAGGCTAGTAATAACACCCATGCTTTGAAGAGGCATTCTCTGATCATTGATTGTGGACATGATGTGTTTTCCGCTTATGTTTCTCATGTTTCTGTGTGGAACTACAGCACAAAACTGTAGGGTCGACAGAGCCGGTTGCTGTATGTGTAGCCCTGCCACGGTGATGGTAGCTGGGGCGGATTGTGAGGAACCCCGGTGTTTGCCTTGTCTCCTATACGAATACATGGACACGCCCAACAGACTGACTAGGTGTATGGTACAACCCTACTGTGATCCCAACAAAAACTTTATATACCAGAACAGTTCTTCCAGCCTAACATACGCCTTTTTTTACATGGATGGACGGCACTCCATTAGAACCATAGAAGATCGGAGTAAAAGAGCACTGTATAGAACGTATACACCGTTCGAGGCACCATTATGTTCAAAGCTGAAACACTTTGCGACCTACTGTATGCCGTGTTGGCCTTCTAGCGGAGACACCGCGGTTGTCTGCCAACGGGGTGTGCGTCCTACATTTGCCAACGGGCAACCACAGTGGTCCGACACATACGAGCCCAAGTACAGTTTGTACAGCCCGACTAAACGGCTCCAGTGTGTGTGTAAGCCAGGATTCCAGTGCTCTGGTGATGACTGTATCACCTGCATTGAAGTGGAAGAGCACACCGTTGCCCCTCCGCTTGTGTCTCAGCACTCTGACACCAGGACATCAACCCCGGGAATTATCTCTGCTGTGTGTGTCGTGCTTGTGCTGTTGCTGATATGTGGCCTAAGCTTCAGATATCACAGTGTGCTACGCGTTGTGTGTGTACGCGCTGGGAAGGAATGCCGTGTTGGACTATCGGCTGTCGACGACTGTATCACAAGGTTAGTTGTGCGACGGAGTAGACCAGCTAGAGCACCTGCCGTAGTACTCGGTGTATTGAGTGACGACAATGTCGTCTTGGAAAAACCCAATTGCGAAGGACCGCTGAGTGACTATGACCAAGTACCCGACAATGTCGTCTTGGATAAATCTAATTGCAAAGGACCACTGAGTGACTATGACCACGTGCGTGGAATCGGCAAGCGAAAGATAGCGGGGGTCCGAGTGACTATCATCTTGTATGCTGTTACAACTGTCACCCTATTGAGCACACTTATAGTTGGAACTCTGTACGCAACAGACCGATTGCTGACGACCTATTGTGACTCGGTCATCTCTGTGTACACCTTTCCGCTGGGCTACACTGTGACAAGCGAAGGAGTGGGGAACTTGGAGGCCCTAGCGCTCTCGGGTTCTTGAATAGATGCAGGAAACAAAACGAGTTCGTGGTGCCCGCCAATATCAAGTTTCACAAGGCCATCAGGTGTTTGAGAGGTAGCAGAGAATACAAGAGAGCATCTGGTGACGCGTCGCAGATCAAGCAATCCCATGGTAGCAAGGACTCTGTCTCCGGTCACGCAGAGGTGTCGGGGTCCATGCTGGGTGTAACAGCTTCGGCCGAAGTGACGTTCAGTAAGACCGATGCCGTGGAGAGGTCGTTGGAGAGGACGGTAGCTTCGAGTAACAGAGTTTCAGTCTCGTCATCGTCATATCAGTGCCAAGTGGGCAGCGCGACCTTCTCGTCCTACGAACCCACCACTGCACTCCGCATGTCAGTGAAGGAGCTTAACCGAGACCCAGACGGATACATCGATGAGTTCCTGGACACTTGGGGCTATGGGTTCGTAAGCTCAGTGGAGGTTGGCGGATACTACAGCTCTTTTGAGGTGTTCTCTACCTGCAACAAGGACGCTGAGGACAGCTTGAACGATGCTGCTGAGCGCTGCAGAGAGAAGGGAGCCAAAGCCGAAGTCTCTGGCTTTGGTGTAGGAGCTAGCGCCGGTGGTAGCACGTCACGATGTAACACGGAAGGGCTCTCAGAGTATCAGAAGAAAGCACTGTCGTCTATATCCAGACAGTCTCAATACGTGCAGATAGGAGGGGACGACCTCGGGGGACAGAGCGAGTGGGAGAGCACGCTCAAGATGAACCCGTACCCTCTGAGGGTGCGCATAACCCCGATATTCCACATAAAGGGTATATCTCAGACTGCTGTCAAGTTGCTAAAGCGAAAGCTTCAGGACGTTAAGCTCTACCCAGAGGAGTTTTTAGCCGAGCAGATACCAGACATAATGGCACGGCGTTGCTGATGGGGGGACAAAGGGGACATTCCATGCTCTTTTCATGCAGTGTGTGTGTGTGTGTGTGTGTGTGTATATTTGTATAAGCCACCACCACGATAAGTCTATTTTACTTGTGATATAAAACTGTATATGTAACAGCAACATGCTGAGTATTTGTGAACAAATAAACGTACACTGTGATCTTGTACGGGCTTTTCATTTCACATTTGGTGTATAAAGGAATCAAACCCAGCTCAGTGTATGATTGAGTTGTCAACACAAATGACACAGTGTAAAACACCACACAATAACAGTATGTCTCAGCTTTTATTGTACTGCACAGATATTACATGACCCGCACAACAAGGACAGAAACAGACTCCTAATATCGGTCGATATCTTGTATATCCATTTGATGAACAAGCCTTTGCTCTACAATGGCAGCACGTACTGTCATTACATGGATTGTGAACATAATGTCAGCTGTGTACAATGCAAGCAATAAAACGAACGACACTCTGTCTGTGTATGTTCATCCTTCATTTATTATTTCATGTTCAAAACACCAATACACACAACAATATCACTGTATAAGGGTTCGGTTCGCATGGTGTGTTCTGTTGAAACTTTGACACATTTCAAACACTCCCCGTCATTACACCGTAACCTCTCGCGGCGGACACAGAGTCTTGTTTCTTTGGTGCATTACACATCCAATAGCAACTATGATGAGAACAACGATCAGACCCAAGCTCAATCCAATTGTTAGTCTAACATATCTGATCTGCTTGCCACCTGTGTGATCTGTAGGGACAGGTGTCGTATATCCGCTCTCGTTGCTACTTTTATGGCCTTTAGGGACAACTATCAGCTTGAAAACGGCGATAGTTTCCACGGCTCGCTTTGTACGATGTCTTGCTTTGATCAGTGCAGAACAGACATATATTCCCCCATCGCCAATTGTCACATTCATCAGACTCAAAGACACGTCTTCCTCGTTCCTTTCTCTGTCTTGTAAATACACCCGGTGCTTAAAGGATGGATGTTGGAAGTCGGGGACGTACTGGTCATCACGATACACAAGAACATAGTAATCATCCATCAGATCAGTTTTCGTCCACCGCACACCCACAATGTCGGTCCTCGTGTATGAACATCGACATGGTAGAATCACAACCCCTTGTCCACTCTCAGCCGTGACAACAGTAGGATTGTCTGTGGCATTGATCACTTGACAGCACACAACGAAAAGCACAAAGGGTAACATTCCGATGGCTCGTACGTCTCCCGTGTCACTCTCGGAGTGAAATGTGCTGTTCCTGTTTCCTATGGGGTATATATACACACACTGTCACACACGACGTACCACATGCATACCGTCGTTACAATGACAGGTACTCATCGACTGACCATACGCCATCCCAGGGTGGCGTTCCCCGACTCTAAGATTGACGAACTCTCTAGACTCTACAGCCCGAGTCTAGATAGAATTATGAAAAGGCACGTGCTCTCGAGCTCAATGCTGACCAAGATGACCGCGGACGAGAAGCCTAAACTGTACGCGTTACTGCCGTATATACAGCTTTTGGAGGTGGCAGACCTGGGCGCGCTGAGCACGGACGGGTTTCAGCTGTGCCATTTTTGGTTGAGATATTGCATGAACAGGGATCGCATCTGCCACGCGTGGTACGTGCAAGTGGATCGCACCGCTGACTTAGGGTGGACGTTGACCCTTTTGCTGGACGACAACACGATGGATATAGAGCGCTTCACTGAGCAGTTGTGGGAAGCTTACAAAGAATACTTCACGCTCAGCTGGATACCAGGAGAGGCAGACCGCCACTCCGACTGCCGGTTTGAAGACAATCGCTGGAAACTTATAAGCGCGGCGATCGACAAAGACCTACGGGAGTTGGTGGATGACCGCTTTAGTGTGGTGCCTCGTTTAGGAGATGTATTCCGTGAGACGGAATCGCAGCAAGCTACTTGCCTGCTGTGGTGTGACACCAACCAAGACACCTTGAAGTGGAACACCTTTCTGTTATGGTATCCAGAACGCCAGAGATGAAATGGGATTCAGTGAAGCGTGTCCACATTTGAGCTACAATGTGTGTGTGTGTGTGTGTGTGTGACAGACAACAACGACAACACCGGCTACGGTGCTTATGAAAAGCAATGATAAACCTACTAAGATTGTCCTTTGTGTAACATGCAGTGACTTGTGAACATAAACATCGAATCACACTAATAAAAGAAACCACATAAACCCTGTATGTGTCACATTGACTTTATTTGCTGTTGCCAACATTCACATTCACACTAACATCGAGAGCAACACATATACATTTCACTGGTGCATTGGTTACGGTGCGCAGTCTACGAGTCTGTAGCTCGAAACACTTTATAGCCTTTCCATTCGTCCGTCAGTCCGTATATGTGCATGTTATGTGACATGAGTATCAGGCCAATACTGTGCTTTGTAGCAACTGGTATGTCTGGATCACTAAGCATCTTGCGAATGGTGTTTTCCTGACACGACATCTTGGTTGCGAGAACAAGCTCTTCGTATTCCTCGGTCAGGATCACGCCTTCTGCCCACATGTCCTCAACGGCGTCCTGGATTGTGGTGACTCTGGATAACAACTGGAGTAGTTCCATGTCCTCTATTAGTTCAGCGCCGTTGAGTCGCTTCCCTTTCCAGCCCAAGGCGAGCATCGCTGCAGGGGTTAAGGTGTGAGTGGTTTTGCTTCGCTCTAGTGGAAAAACAAAACATAACCGTAAGACATGATACAAAAGGAAACACATATAACACCGACAGACCATCTCCTGTTTCTTTAAGTTGTGCGTCGTTTATCAATGGTACCTAGGGGGCCTTTCGGGCCGTTTTCTTCTAGCCAGGCGTATAAATGCTTGCAGTGAGTCCGTACTATATGAAGCAACGCCTCGGCGTGCTCATCGTTGTCCAGACAGTAGTCCACGAGTGCCCGAATTCGCCTTATGGCGTTAGGGGGCTCGAGGACCCTGGATAGCTCGGTGTTCGGGTAAAGGCGAATGAATTCCTTGTATATCACACGTTCATAGCACCAGCAACCTTGGATGATGTCATGCCTGTACGATTGCAGTTTGTACACGCTCATTGTTGTCAACCCGAATGTGGATAGGCTTTAGAATGCTAGGTTTGCTATATTATCACATGCGGGGTCCTATGCTTCTAGCAAGGCATACAAATGCATGCAGTGAGTCTGTAATATACTAAGCAACGCCTCGGCACGCTCTTCGTTGTCCAGACAGTAGTCCACGAGTGCCCGGATTTGCGTTATGGGGTTTGGGGTCTCGAGGGACCTGGATAGCTCGGTGTCCGGGTAACGACGAATGAACTCCTTGTGTATTACAGGTTCATAGCAGCAACTGTCGATGATGCTGTGTCTGTACGATTGCAGTTTGTCCACGCTCATTGCTACCAACCCGAATGTGAAGGCACTGTAGAATGCTAGGTTTGCTGTATTATTGCGCGGTGTACTTATGGGAGAGCAGTTGTCAGTTGGACACTCTCGTGGCTACCCCTGCGCCTAGGTCAGCTGGCCCGGTGCTGTAGGTCGGCTGGCTCGGTGCTGTAGGTCGGCTGGCTCGGTGCTGTAGGTCGGCTGGCTCGGTGCTGCAGGTCGGCTGGCCCGGTGCTGCAGGTCGGCTGGCTCGAGCTGCAGGTCGGCTGGCCCGGTGCTGCAGGTCGGCTGGTTCGGTGCTGCAGGTCGGCTGGCCTGGTGCTGCAGGTCGGCTGGCTCGAAGCTGCAGGTCGGCTGGCCTGGTGCTGCAGGTCGGCTGGCTCGGTGCTGCAGGTCGGCTGGCCTGGTGCTGCAGGTCGGCTGGCTCGGTGCGCGGCTGGCTTGCGCTGCAGGTCGGCTGGCTCGGAGCTGCAGGTCGGCTGGCTCGGAGCTGCAGGTCGGCCACTGTGTGGATCTGGTGATAACACCCTTTCATTGTCGGATAAAGCTGTCCTAAAGTTGTACGAGTAATCGAGAGTAGCTATTGATACAGTTGTCCCATTATGGCTGTGGAACAACTCAGGTCCTGGCAGCATGACATTGCAGAGCGGTGCACTCACCTAACCGAAAGTATTTTTGACAGATACACGGACGAGGACGAGGCCCTAGACACAACAGATATGATGGAAATACAAAACCATGTTCATCGCCTACGGGCCCTAGTCGAATACAGCTTGCAGGATGAGGTGCGAGCCAAAGTGTTACTGTCAGCGGTCCGTGACACTGGTCCCTACTTGTACGAGGACTTGTCGGACCTGGGACCAAGGGGGAAGACAGGTACTGTATTTGTCTTCGTTGCAATAACCATCGTCTTTGACAAATACCTTGTTAGTTATATACATGTCTATATCTCCGCAGAACGAAAACTGACACAGTTCAAGTTAACCCATGCAGCCGAGCGCGCGCTCGGCTCCACGCTGCCCACGTTCCATCGTGCCGTCAGAGACGGCAGCTTCCTGGACAACATCACGAGGGTCGATGCGGCTGTCGACATCATGGTTCAGGAAGAGCTGATCTTACCCGATGAACAATATATGCTATATCACATAAATAAAACCACTGCGGGGAAGGTGCGTGCGATCAGATGCCTCTTTAGATGCCCTACGGTACCCGACGAGGCCAAGGCCAGCATCGCGCTGATTCTGGCCGTGTACAACTTACACGCCTTCGGTATCTTCACCAACGACCCCGACAGTTTGTTGGAGACTGTGTAGATTCCCTCAGTGGGGGCTTCGGTTGTGTAGCCATGTGGTATACCCATTATATGTGTCTATAAAGCATGATGTTTGATTGCCTGTATTTCACAATAAACAAAACACCATCATAAATCGCTGTAAAGCCTCTTTATTTTGATACATGATACCAACAAGTACCTCGGCGCAAACCTTGCTACGCCGAATGGGAATTGCATACTGTACACGCTGGGTTTGCCGTATTGTTGTAAAGTGTACTTACGCGAGAACGATTCTCAGTTGGACACTCTTGCGGCTGGATCAGCCACCCCTGCGTGCAGGTCGGCCGGCGTTGCAGGTCGGCCGGCGTTGCAGGTCGAACGCTGTGTGCAACCAACGAGGGTACCTCCAAACTTGCTAGATAAAGCGGTCCCAAAGTTCTACGAGTAATACAAAGTTGACATTGCTATATCTCTCGAATAACCATTCGCGTATACAGATACACTGCCACCCCACGTAGGATACAGTTATGGCTGTGGAACAACTCAGGCTGTGGAAGCATGACATTGCGGAGCGGTGCACTCACCTAACCGAAAGTATTTTTGACAGATACACGGACAAGGACGATGCCTTAGACGCAACTGGTATAACGGAAATACCAAACCATGTGCATCGCCTACGTGCCCTAGTCGAATACAGCTTGCAAGACGAGGTGCGAGCCAAGCTGTTACTGTCATTGCTTTGTAAATCAATCCCTACATTTACAAGGACCTGGTGCAGCAGGGACCAAAGGGAAAGACAGTACTGTATCTTCTTTTCGTTGCAATAATCATCGTGTTTGACAGACACCTTGTTGCTTGTATACTTATGTCTATTTCTCCACAGAACGAAAACTGACACAGTTCAAGGGCATGCTCGACTCCACGCTGCCCACGTTCACATTCCATAGTGTCCTCAGGAACCGCAGCCTGCTGGACATCATCACGACTGTCGACGAGCCTCTCGACATCATGGTCCGGCAAGAGCTGATCTTACCCGAGGAACAATATATGCTATATCACATGTTCAAATCCACCGAGGGGAAGGCGCGTGCGCTCGGATACCTCTTTGGATGCCCTACGATACCAGCCGAGACCAAGGCCAGCATTTCGCTGATTCTGGCCGTGTACAACCTACACGTCTTCGACATCTCCCACGATGACCCTTATAGCTTGTTGGAGATTGTAACTCCTAAAGCTGGGGCTTTGGCTGTGTAGACACGTGGTGTATCAGCATGGGTGTAAAGTGTGGTGTTTGACTGTATGTGACAATAAAATGACAACCATTACACATTGCAGTACTTTATTTGTCATTGCGGTGTTTTCCTTTTTGATACATGATACCAACACGCACATATACACAACCTTGACACCGATACATTTCATTACGTGGTCAGACTCATACATTGGAACACGTTTCACCCTCAGGGGTCTTGCGTTTTTGGTTTGTGCGGATCCACACTACAACACACAACACAGCGATGGCGATCAGCAACAGGATCAGGGCGGCTATTACACCGGGGCGGCCTCTAGGTTGTGGAGAGTGCGAAAAGGAGCCTTTGTGCACTCTGAGACTGTGAGGTTGACACGGCCCACAGTTGTTGTGTTTGTGGCTGTAAGCTCACACAAATATAGCCCAGTGTCGGCTACCCTGACATTCCTTAGAATCACAGACCAGTTCACATTACTCATGGACGGGTCGAGCAATTGCACTCGGTCTGTAAACATGTCACACTGGTAGTTGTTGTAAGAATGTCCATGTTGAAAGAAGTAGAGGTAACAATCACGTAAGGGTGGTTTCCGCCACTCCACCAGGGTAATTGGACCCACTGCAGTATTCTCACAGCGAAGAACCACATCTTGTTCACATATCGCGGTTACGTCTGTGTCAGCTAAACGAGAGAACACATTTGGTTAGTTATTCACATAAAGGTTACAACACTACGTTGATGTACAATGGACAGTGTTTCCAGCAAGGAAACAAACGACATTCAAGCGGCTTGGCAGAAATGCATGTACACAATCGTGTTTTGGGAGTGACTACGAACCATTTGTGAAGACAGACAAAGACAGGAATGTAGAGCACATCAACAACCACAAGGACAACCAGCTTAACGTGGCCATATTTTTCAATGCTCCACCGAGAATGGCCCATGCGAACATTACATGCTCTTCACCGCAAGTTGGAACCTCCGACCGAGAGCGACAGTAGCCAGGTCGGCGGCTCCCGACCTACAGGTCGGCCAGCTTTGCGCTCAGGTCAGCGCTTGCCTACGGTCGGCGGCTCCCGACCTACGGGTCGGCCAGCTTTGCGCTACAGGTCGGCGGCTCCCGACCTACCGGTCGGCCGCTTGCGCTACAGGTCGGCCAGCTTGCGCTGGTCGCGCTCCGACACGGTCGGCCACTGTGTGAATCTGTTGGGAACCTGTTCGTTTGTCAGATAAAGCTACCCTAAAGTCGTACGAGTAATCGACAGTAGCTATTGTTATAGGAACACTGTACCGTTATTATGGCTGTAGAACAACTCAGGTCGTGGCAACATGACATTGTAGAGAGATGCACTCACTTAACCGAACGTATTTTCAAAAGATACACGGTCGAGCTCCCCCTCCCACCAGATACGATGGAAATACCAAACCATGTGCATCGCCTACGGGCTCTAGTCGAACACAGCATGGAGGATGAGGTCCGAGCCAAAGTGTTACTGTCAGCGGTCCATGAACTCAATACCTACTTGTACCAAGATTTGGTGGAACAGGGACCACAGGGGAAGACAGGTACTGTACTGCTTTTCGTTGCAATAACCATCGTGTTTGACAAACACCTTTCTGCTTCTATACTTATGTCTATTTCTCTGCAGAACGGACACTGACACAGTTGAAGTTAACCGACGCTGCAGAGCTCATGATCGGCTCGATGCTGCCAAGGTTTCAGCGTGCAGTCAGAGAACGCAGCTTCCTGGACAAAATCACAACTGTGGATGACGCAGGGGACTTCATGGTTCAGGAACGGCTGATCTTGCCTGATGAAGAATATATGCTATATTACATGTGCGACTCCACAGAGGGGAAGGCAGCTGTGATCAGAAACAAGGTGGATGTGCTCAGAAAACTATTTGGATGCCCAACGTACCCGACGAGGCAAAGGCCAGCATCTCGCTGATTCTGGCCGTGTACAACTTACACATCTTTGGCATCTTCACCGATGACCCCTATAGGTTGTTGAAGATTGCAACTCCCCAAGCGGGGGCTTCTGTTGTGTAGACATGTGGTGTACCAGCATGAGTGTGAAGTGTGCTGTTTGACTGTACGTAACAAAAATAAAATAACACCCATTACACTTTGCAGTACAGTGTCTTTATTTTCAATGCATGATACCAACAAGTATCTCTGCACAAACCTTGCTACAGATATATTTCATTATGTGGTCAGACTCATACATTGGAACATGTTTCACCCTCAGGGGTCTTATGTTTTTGGTTTGCGCGGATCCACACTACGCCACACAGCACGACGATGAAGGTCAGCAACAGGATCAGGGCTGCTATCACACCAAGGCGTCCTCTAGGTTGTGGAGAGTGTGAAGAAGGAGCCTTTGTGTACTCTGTGACTGTGAGGTTGACATGTCCCTTGGCCACTACGTGCCGAGTGTGCAATTGTTGTGTTTCTGGTTGAAACCTCACACGTATATAGCCCTGTGTCGGCTACACTGACGTTCCTTAGAATCACAGCACAGTTTCCATTTCTCATGGACGGGTCGAGCAACTGCACTCGACCTGTAAACATGTTACATTGGTAGTTGTCGTAAGAACGTTGATCTTGAAAGAAGTACACGTAACAACTGGATACGATTGATTTCTGCCACTCCACCAGGGTAATTGGACTCGCTGTAGTATTCTGACAGCGAAGAACCACGTCTTGTCCACATGTCGCTGTTACGTATGTGTCAGCTAAACGAGAGAAATACATTTGGTTAGGTGCTCACATAAAGGTTACAACACTACGTTTGATGTACAACGTACGGTGTTTCAGCCACCAGGAAACAAACGGCGTTCAGGCGAGTTCACAAACATGCACATACACAATGGTGTTTTAGGAGTGACTGCAAACCTTTTGAAACAAGAGACAAAGACATTATTGGAGCGCACAACACCCACAAGGACATCCAGCTTAACATGGCCATATTTCTCAGTGATCCACCGAGAATGTCCAATGTGATCATCACACGTGCTTCACAATGAGATTAGACCCCAGGTCGGCTGGGTAATGTAGCCAGGTCGGCTGGGTAATGTAGCCAGGTCGGCTGGATAGTGTAGCCAGGTCGGCTGGGTAGTGTAGCCAGGTCGGCTGGATAGTGTAGCCAGGTCGGCTGGGTAATGTAGCCAGGTCGGCCGGGTAATGTAGCCAGGTCGGCTGGGTAATGTAGCCAGGTCGGCCAGCTTTGCGCTGCAGGTCGGCCAGCTTTACGCTGCAGGTCGGCTGGGTAGCTCAACCCCAGATGCATTTAAGTTTCATAGCGTAGAGGTAACACAGCGTGTTTTCAGCTAGACTCTTTTGTAGTGCAACAAACCCAAACACCACCACAGGCTGTTTCCCCCACTCCTCGCTGGCTGACAACCATGGAGTACATAACATTGGCCATTCGATGGTGCTGGGAACCCAAAGCTCACATTAATGTGTGGTCGCCCGAGGATTCAGGTGTTATAAAGTGGAGCCTGACAAGATGGGAGACAGAACCCCATCAACTGCCAACTCAACATTTGACGACAGTATGCATGCAAATCAACACCCTGTCGGCTAATGCCATCAGAAAACGACTGTTACGCAGAGCAAGAAATCTGTGGGTGGACCCTAGTTGCGTTCTTTTAACGGAGGGTTCGTTTGATACAATCATCAACTCCTATGTAGATGCGAACAAAACAGTGTCCATACGTACAGCATACTGACGACTCCATGCTCTGGCTCATCGTTCTACAGGCACGTGAATGACTGCAACGCCCTTGTCGCTGCCAAGGGTTGGACAAAGGATGACAAAACAATCGCCTGTGATTCTCACACTATCTTTCAGCTGCATTGTAAACATGTAAGGTGGCTTTATTTTTGTCCCGAGGTGTCTGTTGACCCACTGTAAGCTATGTGTTTACATAATGACTAACGATACATAATAATATTATTATTACAATGTATCCCCTGTGCAGGAGCCCCACAGCGTGACTCTCCTCCTCAAAAGCCACTCAAGTGATTCTAAGTTGCTGCACATCCGATGCGACGAACCTACGTGTATCCGAGACCTGCTGAGGAGATATGACATAAATTGTGAGACGGTGTGGAACGACACCATGTCCTTATCGTGTAACTCTCCATGTATAGCCTTGACTGACCATGACATGGACCTCATCTGCGCGGAGGCCACCCCCGGTATGATAACTGGCCAGTCCACAGCGGGGCCCAAAGACACGTTTGATCATCGCATGAAACACCTGAAAGTTCGCACAAAGCACCGCACCATGAAAACAAGCCTTACTCTATACCTACGACACCGCAGAATGTACCGAGAGGCGCGTCGCTCCTGGACGATGACCTAACCCGAGAGGACTCCAACCCAACGTTACCCACCGTGTTATATTACAGCGACCCGCTGTCCACGGTCACCGAAGTGCTGAGGAACGACGGTCGGTTTCTCGGTGATTGTCAACTCGCCACATCTTACGATGGCGAGCATAACGTGGACGCAGCTGATGTCCTCATTTCAGGAGAGACACCCATTTGTCAGTGGCAGCCCAATGAGCTGTGCATTGTGGGTAAGACTCTATGTGTGTCTGTGTGTGTGTGTGTGTGTGTGTCATAGTCGCTTACAGTTGCTTACAGTTGTTTCTTGTGCTCTGTAGGTAGAACAACGCCCCCGCCTGACGAGGATCACATGTTCACGTACCCTTACGAATGCACAGTCTGCCGAGAGGAAAGTGATGTCTACCTAGAGTGTGGCCACCTTTGCTGCCAAGCGTGCATAACCTCTTTGGGAAACAAAGACGCCATGCTGATCACATGTCCTCTTTGCAAGCAAACCGTTGGCAAGAAAAACATTACAACCGCAGGCGTGACCTCCAGGAGTTGCACATCGTGTGGAAAGGACAAGTGCTGGCTGTCGGATTGCGGTCATGTGTGCTGTGTTTCTTGTGATACTACCTGTAAAGTCTGTGCCCGCTGTGTTAAAAAAGCTCTGAGAGTGTACATGTAACATTGCTTGGATGATCGGTTAATGGAAAGTACTCACACAGTAAAGAAGCCTTGATGTATGTTTAGCAGGTAATGTTTTATTCATCAATAAAACCATGTGTACATACAAACTGTCTATGTGATTTTCATTCACATCCATTCAACACAATATCAAGGGTTGTAACCGTCGTAACATCTGTGTTTGCGACAGGCTCGATAGCCACATTGACCGGTCCCATGCACGCCATGCTGCTATTATGTGTAAAGCGCTGGTTCGCCGGTAAGTCTGTAGTCAGGGACCCCATGTTCAGTAGGTTATAAGTGTATGCGTCCGCGTTGTTTCCTCCGGCCATAATGTAATAACATTTCACAAGACCGAGGCTTGTATCCGGGCCTGACTTGCCGCCGCTTTCGACCACTATTATATACACACCCTCGCTCATCCGATCCAGACCGTACAGTTCGTAGATGCCCCCTGGAGACCAGCATACCAACACACCGACCTGATATCTTTCTGACAGGGAAGCGAATTGTAAGCAATGGCATGATGGTGTTTGAATGGGAGTGTCACGGTGTGGGTCCTCGTCAGGTGTCAGCATCTCGTACAGACACGATAGCAGCGACTTCCATCCCAAGTTCACAAGTACCACCCTATCATACGAACTCGACACCTTTTGTACTATACAACTCGGTACACCGATGTACTTTTGGTTGAGTCGGCCACTGTTATCCAGTGTGAAACCTGTACTCTTTCGCTCAGCTTTACCAATGATCGACGTAGTGGGATAAGAGAATGTTGTTTTGGTCTCTAAGTCAGACCCAATGTTTTTAAAGTCATAACTCGTAGATTCCATCTTGGGCTTTAGCGGTTGGGGCGATTGTTCAAGTTTCCTTTGTTTGTCGTATTTTATGGAGATAGAGGCCTTCTTACGCTTACTTCGGCGCATACTAGCCTCGCCGACATCCATGGGGGCTTGTTCCGTACCAAGTGACCAAATCGCTGCAGTCAGCACACTCTCATACAAGTCAAACACTATGTTGGTGTTATGTGGTGCGGGCGCAATTATGTCTCTTGCATCTTCGCGGGCGACACACGTTTGCTGCAGCACATGGTGTAGCCGCAATGCCGACGCCTCGGTCTTTTCGCGGATCGCGCAACGTATGTCATCTGGCTGCATGTGTCTTAGGTCCACATCTAGTGCGGTAGACAAGACGCGGATCGACGATGCCAATGTGTTCATTTCAGTTACTTTAGCTTCCATGTCATCAACTTCGCCCTTTGTGATCTCGAGTGCACTCTCGAGATCGGAAATGTATTTGACTTTCTCTGTTAGCGCTCTCTTCAGTGTGCCGTTCAGGTCTGTCAGAGAAATCAGGCTGGCCCGCAGTGACTCATGTTCCTCGGAGAGGGTTTGGATTTCACTCTCCCTCTTCTGCAGTGACTGTTTGTTGTCGACTACAAGTTTCTCTAACTTGTGGCTGAGATCGTCTATCGACGCCTTGTGACAAGCTTTAGCTTGGTCGCTGTCTTCTTGGAAAGAAAGGAACTCTCTCTTAGCGTCACTGGTCTCTTTTTTAGCTTTTTCTAATTCCTGCACAAGCCTGTATCTATCGTCTTCGCGTGTACGCTTGTACTTCTCGTGTGCGACTGTCAGCTTATGAATCGTGCGTTTGTGTTCATCGACTTCCTTGGCCAGATCCAGGATTCGCCTCTCCGATGTCTGCTTGTGTGCTTCAGCTTGACACTGGCGATCTTCCTCTTTTGCTGATAACACATTGCTTAGATTATTTTTGTCATCCCGTAGTTGTTCGCATGTCGCCGTTGTACGTGTGAGTTCATCGGTAGCATTTACGATGACAGCCGTGAGCTGGACTACCAACTCTACCAGCGCTTGGAAGCGCTCTGTCAACTTACCACTGGTGTCGGGCATGGTTTGTGACACGACGGGTTTCAATCGCTGCACGATTGACAACAATTTGTCACAGAGACTGCCATCGTTCTTACGGGCATGCTCGGTGACGGCGTTCCAATCCGTCGTTTCGATGGCTATATTTTCTGCACACAGTCTTGTGCAACAAGCTATTGCATTGTCCGCCAGGGGTATATCAGCTAAGCTCTTCATGTGCCTACACTCCGAGAACAAGCCCGTTGTTACACAGCTCTCTAATCTGCGGATCGTCATGTCGTAACAACCGCATATTTCCATAGCCAAATCGAAGCCTATAGTCTCACGAGCGTCGGTTGTTTCGAATATCTCTAACCATCTAGTCAACTCGGCGAAAGTCTCTGTCATTCCCCTGAGCGTAGCCGTTATCGTGTGTGCCGGCAAAGGCCTTTGTGCGACACTGACAGGCTCCTCAGATGGCGAGGGGTCCGTCTGGGTGTCCAAATGGAAGAGTCTTGACATGATATCCAACAGAGCGACACGAGAATCTTCGCCAGCACCGAACGGAGGTCGATTTTTCGCTCGACTCTTGTGCGGCTTCCCAGTTTTCCCTGTACAGTTCCCAGACTCTGTGTTTCCGCGACCGGACGCCTCCTGTTCGTCCGTGCGCGCGGTCTCGGTACCGTTTTTGCCATGTCCACCAGCCTGGGTCTGGCTCGTTCCTCGGCGGCTTGTTCTGTCTTTTCTGTCTTTTCGCGCACGGGTATGTTTGCTCGTGGCCGTGGCACTCGTCTCGCTCGCTGTAGTGTGACCTGTGTGTTGTTGACGAGTCGCCGCCGCGTCTGCCGCAGAGGGCTGGATTGTCTTCTTGGTCCGACGTGAATTCGACTTGCTTTTGCGCCGTTGATCCTCTTTCTTCTGCTGCACTCCGGTGTCTGTGGTGCTCGTTTTCCCATTCTTCCTCGAAGCTCGTGGTGTAGGGGCGCTTGTGATTAAGGCACCGTCCTGGTCCTTGGGTTCTCGCGTTGGTATCTCCATTTTCCGAAGAAGAGCGTGTCGAAAACACTCTAGCGCACAGAGACGTACACAGGTCACCGAAGAGCACTTTGTCAATCTGCGTCACGGCCAAAACTCTCTTGGGTTCTGCGGGGCAAGCTATTGGCATATCGCGGTAGTCGTGGCCGCACCGTTGACAGAGCTCTTTAACGCGACCGTACTGTTTCGCGTCTACCTTAAGGCTAGCCAACAGTTTTTCCGTCGCACTACACCAGCGGTCGAGCGCTCCGCAGCACAAAGCCGTGAGTATCACGGCCCAGTAGGGAGCGTCTATGACCTCCCGGGTAACGGCTTGCGATACGCGCTTCGATATAGCTAGACCGGTACGCGTCAGTTCCACTTCCACCCAACCTAGAGCGGATCGTTTAACGGACTCTCTAGCTGCACGCATGGGCCATAGGTCGTGTTGGTTAACAGTCGTACATGTCACGGGTGTTATGTCGCTAGACAGTGTCCATAACACGGATGTGCCCCACAGGTCCCTTTCGGGCTCGATGAAAGAAGTACCGTCGGCGCCTTGCGACGTTTCGCGACTCAGGTGCTCTAGGGTCAGTCTGCTTTGCTCGTACACGACTTTGAACGCCAAAGGAGCCGCCAGCCTAGACAGCGTATCTCTAACAAGTTCTGCTATGTGCATGTCTTTGCCCTCGCCAGTTACGTGAAATAGCAAGTTCCGAAATTCCATATCGACGACGGAGTATATCCTAGATACGATCGACTCCGGGCGATGACCGTCGACCGTGTCCCCGAAAAACGGATTTGCGATTACGTGTGACGGGACGTGAGGTTTCACCCATGCGAACGGTGCTCTTGCTAGGATGCTCACCGTCCTTACTTCGTGGCCCTTAGAGTTCGTGTACATTCCGGTGAGGTGTTTGGCTGTAATAAGACCGCGATCGTCCTGTTTGCTCTCTGTGTACGCGACCCGAATTATTAGACAGTTGCCGACTCTGGACTGCGCCTTGGTCAATGGGATACGATAGAGCCCATCCTCGCCAGGCTCTGTGAGAATAACCGTCGTCGGTATCACTTTCTCAATGCTGACCGTGTGAGACCAAAAGTACTCTACGAGTTGCACGTGTGAGGTGTGTTGGGCCAAACGCACCGTCAAATGATACGCTCCGCCCCAGTCGCCTACTTGACTCAGATCCATGTTTGCAACTACACAAAGCCGATGATACTATGTGTGTGGGATTAACGTGGCGTGCTGTGCGTGATACACAAAGCATAAGTTGTACAATAATCACACGTGGTTGGTATCACACAAAGCAGTTTATTGTATGTACAGTGAAACAAGAACAACACCAACAATGTCAGATGTACTACCTGTGAATGGAATTACACACAGTCTATAACAAACACATGACGGTGATCATCATCGCTGATCATCATCATCATCATCCATGACAGTCTTTGGTCGTTCTTCACTGTCGATCTTTACGATAGATGCGGTTGTCAGAGTCCCCAAGCCCTGTTCGAAAGCCTCCTCTGCGATAGATGCGGTTGTCAGAGTCCCAAGCCCTGTTCGAAAGCCTCCTCTGCGATAGATGCGGTTGTCAGAGTCCCCAAGCCCTGTTCGGAGGACTCTGAGCATTCATGCCTGGGAGAGTCCATCTCCTTGTCTTTTACAGATGGCTCGCTTGTCACATCTAACACATCCAGCGCCTCAGACGCTTTGGATTGGTCCTGTGTTGTATTATCAGAGACCGCGGTGACATTGCTGTCGTATCCAACATCCTCGCCGTCCTCGCATTCGAGATCAAATATGCAGCTCCGTGTAGTGTTGCAGGCCAAACTCCTCATGTACGTGGGATCGGATTCTAGATCGTAGTCATCTACACACGCTATGGTTCTCACTGTGCCAGCGGAGGAACCGAATCCTTCTTGTTGCTGTGATGCTACTTTCATCAGTTCATTGATAAACTCGTCCTTGACACCCATGTTGTTTATAACGGTTAGATACAACATCAAATTGTTTTGTGCACCTAAGCCCTGCAGAGCACAATCCCTTTCCCAGGCCTTCACGTCGAACATGTTTGGGTAATGTCTCCCTATTGTATCTAGAAGCTCGGTGTACAGCATGCCTGTGACGGCTTTCATTACGGCGAGGTTAGTTTCCATCGTTGTGGCCATGTCTTAGGCGTGAGCGAGTGTTTGGCAGCTTACGCACTGGGAGTATAGCGTTTCGATATCCACTAGTACTTCAGAAAAAATCGGTTGGGTACATTTTGGGCAGGCTATGTACATTTGTTTCATCTCAGTGAATGTGCACGTGTTGACGTCTCTGGTGCTAAGCGGCACATTGAACATTGGAGCCGCGCAACACGAGGACCCGAACGACATGCACTCAAAGTCGTATTCGACGTCTATATTCCTAGGGTTGCCTTTCACTTCAGAGGAATGAAACGTTTGGTTTTTCAGACACTTGGAACACCTGAGATCGCCTTCGACTCTTGGCTGCACAGAAGGCGCGGGCGCTCCGGGTATGAGGAGTATCTGCTTGTGGTTGTGATCGACCCAATTGATGTGGCAGTTTAGCACGGCATACAGTAGCATCTGCGATTCCGGGGGCAGTTGCCTCAGCCGTTGAAATTGCCCCAGGTGGAAAGCCTTGACGCTTTCGCGTAGCTTGGGTATGCAGCCCGCTGCCGTTTCCAACGGGGTGTCCGTCGTGTACGCGAGTGCGAGTTTGTAATAACAGCTCAGCTCCCACTCCGACGCTAACGTTAGCGTCGGATGCCCCAGAGTCTTAACTACCTGAAAGGCGTTGATCAACTTGGTGTGATAGGACTTTCTCGTCGCGGAGTACACGAGCTTGGACCATTTTATCAGGCCTGCTTCGTGTCTGTGGTCCGCGTGCGATTCGTAGGCTCTTTGGTCTCGGTAGTCCGTCCCGCGGTAAACGGGCTCCGCTGTGCGAAAGCTAATATCCTTCTCGTCAGAGTGTCCCTGTGTGGCGTTTGCGCGTGGGGCTGTATCGCCTACAGCCCCTACCGACTGCTCGGTCGGAGGCGAACGATGCAGTCCAGGAGGCGGAGCCCCGCGCCATCCCTGGCTGGCCAGAAACTTTAAAGCCTCGACTGTCACAAGCCTGAGTTTGTGTTCAGCTTGTTCCTGATCGAAATATAACACTTGCTTTTGAAAACTGTAGAAATCGGCGAGCAGCGCTAAGCGTAGCACGCCCTCGTACCCGGCCAGTTGCACCACCGTGGATTCGTCCGATAAGGAGGACTCGCCCGTACGCTCGACCAAGCTGCACGAGAGAGTACGCCACAAAGACAGGCAGACGGTCTTGACTTCGTCCACGAGAGGGACGTTGGATTTAGCGGACAAACATTTTATAAGCTCGGATCTTAACGTCGAGGGGAACCTGTCTCTTTTTGCTTATAATGGCACGCCAAACTGAGACACTCCAGGTACGCCTGCAGCAAGATCCCTTTTGCATACCGACCGGACCACACGACGGTGGGATCGGGTACCCTTGCAAGGTCAGTTCTTTTGCGCCGGTGATCCTCGATTCTCCCGTCGTCTTCCATCTGTACCTACCGGTCCTGTTCCCCGACGAAGTGTTGAAGATACACGCAGAACACTTGGGGCACTTCTTAGCCTTGCAGAGTATACCCAAAGTCAACGTCGATCTGGAGAGCACGCTCTTCCGCGGCCTGTGTCGACTGTTCACCAGAGAGAGGGTCCTTGCGGTGTACGCCCAGACCACAGGGGATCCTCCCTGTGACCCGGAGGATCTACCTTGCGGTCAACGACTGGAGGACTACGAAAACGACGACGGCGAACTCTCTCGCGTGTTTGCCTCTTTCACTAAAAGTAAAGCAAAACAAAACGTTCTGGCTCTACTGCGAGGCCTTCTGTCTTTGTTCAACAAGACCGACCTCATCGAAAAAGAGATACCTCATACTCCCGAACAGGAACCCGAACACATGCTATTCTTGTATCTCATTCAGCTCATGGTGGTGTTCGTGAGTAGCCAAATGCCCGAGACCGACCTGGCTACTATTATGAGCGTGGCATCGTCTGTGTTTCTCGAGACGAACCTCTGTCACCCCCTGTGCGCAGCTACGCTGTTGAAGCCTATGTTCGTCCCTTACTACGAGCAGCAATCCAGTAGGTCGAAGAAAAAGGCAGACGGGAAATCGCTCGCCGAGCGCACACCCAGAGTGGCCGGTTACAGGTTGTTCACGGGGTACGTGTTGAACGACAAGGGCGAGGACGTGTCGACTTCTGGCGATCTGGAATGGACGGAGCGCAGCATTCTGAACCGCGTGCAAGGCTGGAAGCTACAAGAGCGTGACGCCAGGAAACTGTGGTTCGTGGCGCCTCAGATGGGCGACAGGGTTACGATGATCAAAACCGAGGCCTTGCAGTTGATGGGGGGGCAGACCGGCGAGAAGGCCGTCAAGATAGCGGAATGCCTAGTGTGCGACAATGTCATGGCCTACATGCAGTCGAGCGTCATCGGCACCTTGTGTAATATGTTGCCTTGTCACGCCAACAGTGAGTTCGACGAACCCGTGATGGCCACGGTCGACTTTTCCATGACCAAGTTATCCGAGGCCGTACGACATCAGAGCAGGAACCTGTGGTCTAAACTGCGAACGCGCACCAAGAGCTGCCTTTTTGTCACGGGCGTTGGATTTGCGGGGCAGGACAGTGGAGCGGTCCTCCATTTCGGTCGAGTGTTCACCGGATCCAAAGAGAAGAGACTCCATGGCCAAGGGTCCTACGGGACGTTCACCTCCGTCGTCCTAGGGGTAATGGAAGAAACGATGATGAGTAACATGCTATTCGCAGCGTACAGTCTCCAGCCGCCCCCCGCCAACAAAGGTGCTCGTGCCACGTTGGCCTCGCCGTACAAACCCGTGCTTCGCCGCGTCGACACCGTGACAGACGTGTACATGTACGCCAGATATCATCACAGGTTCAACTCGGGGGAATTCACCGAAGTTGCACATGTGAAACCCGCAAAGGATTCCCCCGCGGCCAATATGCTCACGGAGCGCACTCTGACACCAGACAGCAAGTACCAACTCACAGCGGTACACGGCGCGTTGCCTATGTGCGGGCTAACGTTGGCGCTTACCATTAGGCAGACGATGATAATGGTGACTGGCTTTCTGTGCGTCGAGATGGCGCGGTGCATCTACGGGACCAAGTCTGGTGACATGATGAGCGTATGCAGGAGCATCACAGCCCTGAGCATGTGCTGTAAATTCAAGCTGCCTAAAAACGTCGACCAGGAAACGCTCAACACGCTCGCAACCCCTTTCGGCAAACTCTTGAAACTGACAGGTCCCATGTTCAGCAACGCCTCGAATAGAGGACGTCTCAATCTCGACGCCTTGGAATGGCTAGAGGCCGAAGACTACAGGCTGCCCGAATACATACGCACGTCGCTCAACATGTTGGGGGACACCAGGCAGCTAGTGGAACAGATCATGAGAGAGAAGAACATGTCCTACAACAGGGTCGTGTTCCTCAGCAACAATAGTAGGATGAGCATGACGCAGTTGTACGAAAACGAAAAGGGTATGGTGCATGCCCCTCTGCTGGCGATGTGTAACATGCGGCTGTTCACCAACAGCACCAAGAGCTACGCCGCTTGTAAATTTTCCAACAAGGGCAGCTACTACCTGGTCAACGTGTTTAGCAATACTTGCATAAAGACACAGCTGTATCACCGAGACGACTCGTTGGAACTCCAGTGTTTGATGCGGCCCACGCAAAGCACAGTGGACGATGTGATGGAAAGTATCGAGAAGGAGGTATCTTTCACGGTGCCTCGCATAGACATCGACCGGGTACGAATGTTGGCGGTGGATTTAAGCGCGGAGGACTTTGAGTCTTTGATCTGTGCTATTGAGAAGAAACACATCCAAGTGACCGGTCTGTTTTCGTTGCCCTCGGCTTCGGCCAAGAAGCCGAGCCCGTCGCCTGCGTCGCAGACGTCGACGCGCGCACGGGAGGAGGCCGATCGAAACGACAACCGTCGGGCGGAATATTCTTTGAAGAGAAAGGACAGGGACGAGGAAGAACCCGCCAACTCGCTCTCCGGTGGTAACAAGAGCAGCAAGATTGCACACGCTTCGGCTAGCAACGTGGCCCGCGATAGCTACGGCGAGACAGAAGATTGTACGCCTGCGGAATTGTCCGTGGTGGATGACAGCGACGCAGACTGCGGATACGACGACTCTGACTAACCGGAATACTCCTTCTTGCTATGATAGTGATGATACTGATGCTGATGATGTGTGTTGTGATGCCACTGTCTATGTAGTTTACACGATTTGTCATGTTGTTATGAAATAAATACAACCCTAAACTATAACAGTTCTCATACAGTGTCTGTTTTTCTTCGGGACATATGCACTCATAGAGCCTACTGCGTGTCGCCTGTATATATATTTCATTGTCAGTCGTAATATTATGAAGGCGGTGGGTGTCAATATAAAACCCTCTCACTCGGAGACAGATGTACGTCAGTCGGTGAAGTTTGGAGTGAGAGCGTGAGTCTATAAATCAGCCTCACTTTCTGGCAATGTCAAATACTAGTATCCCGGCTAAGCCATTTATGATTTACGATTAGACTCTCGATGGATACTCTCAGATGTCTTTGCTTGTGTACACTTGTTACTTTTGCTTTGGGTGCAGGTACGTTTCATCCTTCGTCAATGTGTGTGAAACGCTTTCACTGTCGCACATTGACAAAAGCTAACACTGTCGCTTGCCTTGTTCCCACAGTGCTTCAACGGCAACCCGGAGAGGATGCCATTCTTCTTTGTTGGACTACACTGGGCTGTAGGATCGCTATGTTAGAGTGGTTTATTTCTGGGACTACGCCCCAGCATGGCAATTATGTTCTCCTTTACAGAAACGACAGGGCGTACGATGCATACCAGAAAGAATCGTACAAAACAAGAGTACAGCTCCAGGACCCCAACTTACAACACGGAAACGTCGGCGTGATATTAAAAAACCTCACTGTTAGTGACACAGGGGTATATGTCTGCTTAATCACATATAACTGTGGATCGCAGTCTCTAGAGGAAACCCCCGAAATTCAAAGCACAGTAAGTCTCACGGTGCAATATAACTCTGTCGAAGAACATCCCACGGTGCAATATAACTCTGTCGGAGAAACGCAAACACCACACATCGCACTCCTCACAGTCGTAGGCCTCACAACACTTCTTTCCGTATAACGCCCACGTCGCGCTACCGACCCAGACCTAGGCTGCCAGATATAAAAGCTCAACTTGTTTAGAAGGAGACTCGCAGATCCACTGGATTCACCAGAACACAATGCCTTCAGCTTACCACATTACACTCTCCCACCCGGAGGCCGTATTACGTGCTGGAAAGGTGGACACCCAATCTCGATTCACAAACAAAGGCTCAGACGATATAATGGCATTACACGTTCTACACACGGAGATCAGAGAGAAATTCACGGCTGAGGAGCTAGACTTTTGTCAAGGAGGCCATTACATTGACTACTTTCTGTCTGTGGCCGACCTGAACACCGAGAGCCTGCTCGGGTTCCACATGGCGGAGTTCTGGATGCACTATCGCCTGAGTTGCACTCTGGATTGGGGCCGGTGGTATATGCAGGTGGACCGAAGTCCCAATGGCTGTTGGCGGCTCCACGTGGTGCTGGCAGATGTCGACAAGACCGAGGTCGACGCGGAGCGTTTCGTGGAGACCCTGTGGCGAGCCTACAAGGACTACTTTAGTCGCAGCTGGTTACCCCAAGGCGTCACGAAGGCCACGGCGTACGATGTGACACGGCTGTACGGGGACCGGCAATTCGAGGAAAGCAGGGTGCGACTGATCTGTCAAAACCCGGAGGATTTTGACAATCTCATAGAGGGTCGTTTGGGCAAACTACCCGCTCTGGGCGATGTGTATCGTACCCACTTACAACACGGAGAATGCATGCTGTGGTGTGACACCAACGATCCTCGCTACAAAGCGCCCGCATCTCGCCTGTGGCTACCCGATAAGACAAACATAAAGTACGACGGTGATGATATTGTCTGACTGTATGTAACAGCTGCCTTTCTGAATGTATGCTACAAAAGTGTGTATGCGACGGTAATAGTAAACCCCAATAAAATTTAATGTCAACTCTGATTGTCGCCCAAGTTTTTGTCCATGTGCCTGTGATTCCAGCAGTTATTACACTCAATGATATTAGCAAGCAAGAGATAAGAGACAATGGGAGTTATGGTCACGTTCTCTTTATTCATCCGCTTACCCAATTACACAAAATAAAAGACACTGAAACACTGTTAAGTGAACACTAGTATGGCCAAGCAAGTACATTGAAATCATCATCGTCGTCATCACATTTGACAAGTGAGCCGTTGCTCTGTCATATACCGTTGTAGGTGACCGTATTCATGGCCGCAACTTCGTCGTCCGTCAAATGTACCCAGTGCACAGCACAATTGAACGGTGTGTATTCGTAACCAGCTTCCTTTGTGGGCTGTGGGACAAGTGTTATACGCTCCGGTACTTTACAGCGCACCAGAAGACCTCGAGCTTTGTGGTCCATGTCTTCCAACCACGTGTGTATAACGGTTATCAGTCTTGGTAGTTGCTCGCTGTGACACAAGGGAAACACAGACTCCTCGGTGGGATCGTCGTCGCCTGTGTCATCGGACTGAATGTCATGATCGTCTTCTTCTTCTTCTTCTTCTTCTTCTTCTTCATCGTACTGTATGACACTGTCGTCTTCTTCGTCGTACTGTATGTCACTGTCTGTATCATTGCGGTGGCTGTCGGCCTCATAGTCTGCATCGCCGCATTCTAGATCGCAGTCGCGCTCGTTTATCAGTTCACAACAGTCTTCCTCAAACCCAGAGACTTCGCAGGCCTGAGCGTCACCCATGAGCGGTTTTAACACTGGATCTTCGATTGCAGTATTCTCCCCGTACTCTAGCGGCTCGTTTTCCCAGTCAACCCATGTGTCACTGCTGATGAACACAGGGCCTTTAGGTTGCTTGTACACGCCCCAGTATCCGGTTACACGCCGTGAGATATCGCCGTGTTTCGCCGAGATGTTCATGCGCTCCGGGACGGTCATACCAGTTAACCTAGAGGCAATTGCCGCTAGGTTAAAGTAACATCCGTCACTGTGCATATCGGGTTTAGGGAAAGCGCCGTCGTAACCAACGTGGTCGACCAACTCTATATTCCCTGTTAGGAGCACATGTAGTAAATCCAAGACTCCTCTCAGCGGCATACATAGCACTTTTGCAAAATACCCCAGGGGCGCCTCGGCGTGCACTTTGCAAGGCCAACTCTCCGAGACGGACTCTGTGAGGGAGGTGAATTTCAGACACGGCACACCAGTTGTCGGTGTGATGTACTGAACGGTAAAAGAATGTCCGGTCTTCCACTCGCTGGGTCCTATGTCAACATATACCCACGGGTGTCGGTCGACGGTGTCCGGTGGATCTTGCTGTGTTTTCTGTCGTTTCGGAGCTGCGATAACCGACGAGGTGTCCTCGTCGTAGATGGTGCACTTTAAGGTCGCCATGTGGACCTCTAGTGTGGTCTGGTGGTAATCTCTGCTGTATACACAGATAGATATCCGTGTCTGTGTCTGCGTGTGTGTGTCTTTGTGTGTTTAGAAAGAATGCTTTGAGATATATAACCCAGTCCGCGGGTATGACGAGGAAACACACACATATACAATATCAAATTGAATGAGTTTTTTTTAATTTTACATGCAGTAGAAACAAACAGCATATACATTGAAGTGATGATGTCTATCATACACAACTGTCATTGTCACCGACTACCCCGTTAATCATCATCATCATCATCGTCATCATCATCATCATCATCATCATCATCTTTATCATCATCATCATCATCATCATCATCATCACCATCATCATCATCTTTATCATCTCCATCGGCGGTGTCACAATATTTGCTTCTGTGGGGACACCTGAGCATTGCCGTGCGGCATATGCCGTACTGCGGTTCGACGGACACAACTGTATCCTCGTACGAGGTGTGCCACATATCCTCTGGGTTGGAGAGCACGGGCCAGTAGCTATGTATGTAGCCTGGGGTATACCGATAATCCAGCGCTTCAATGGGCGTGGGTATCAGTGTTGTCATTTTCCTCGGCACGTTGCATCTGACTAACAGGTCTGCTTTTTGGTAGTCTGTCTTCAGCCACCTGTGAACGACAGCTACCAAGCCAGGTAGCTGTTCCGTGTGACATAAGGGAAAGACGTACTCCTGCTCATTGTACTCTGCGTGCATCACGGTTGTCGTTTTGTTCTCCTCTGTTTCGATCCCCCAGCCAGTGGTAACAATAAAGATCGGACCTGCGGGTTGTCTGACTATGGTGCAATCTATGTTTGGAGTCCCAGTGAACCGTAGGTGCTCCTTGGACACTTCGGGGATCTTAGGTGATTTGTTGTTGTTACCCACGGCAGCCTGAAGCTTGGTGGTATCATTGTTACTGTATGACAGCACCGTGTGGTAACATCCTCGATCTTCACGGAAAGTAGCAGGCATACCCTTTACCACTTCTCCACGCTCCTCTTTGCTGGGAAACACATCACTGTAAAGTTCCTGGTATTTATCTTCATTGTGCGTGAGAACCATGTGCACTAAATCCAGAAAGACCCTGACCGGAATGATTATCCGGTCGGCGAAAATTTGGTCATTGCTGACTTTAGTTGTAAGACGAACTATCCGTCCTGGCTTCACTGTTGTATGTGTACTCACCAGCACCACACAAGGAAGATCGTGTATGACGTCGTAAGTGATAGTAAAGGCGTTACCCGTGTCCCAATCCCGTCGGCCTAACGTTGCCGTTCGCAAGGTTTTCTTGGGGGGCAACAGGCCCCCGGTCATGTCATCCACGGGCTGTGGGTTTGCGCGCTTGCGGCTTGCGATGTTCAAAGACATGGTCGCTACAGTAGCTTGCTCGAATTACAGGTCCTTTTGGTCCACCTAAGCACTCTGGATGGACGTATCACAGTGCAATTACGTTCTGTGACTATACCATGTGGTAGCAGGGATTGTATTTAGTGCTGTTTCAATTGCTGTGTCCAAACAATTAATATAGGGTGTGTATTTAGAAACCATACCAACAAATAAAAGACAGTGAAAGACAGTTCGGCTTCCAACACGTTTGTGCCGACCCAGCTAATTGTGTGTTTCGTCCACTGCTACGACACACAGGACACACAAAGACCTTTTGGGTGTAACGTGTTTATTTTTGCCATTAAACAAAGACTACAACATGTAAAGAAAGATGGGTTGAGTTGGAACATATTTGTTTGTTTGTTTTTTTATTTACACAAGCAGACACATCGTACAGAAGGTTACCCCGTGTAAAAGTCATAATACATATCTCGGATACACACATCATGGTTACTGTCACATTTCACCATCTCATTTATTAGCAAGTCTTCTTTTTGGTAGGACAGTGTCTCTTATTGTAGGGACACTCCAGCATTGCGGTTCGGCATATGCCGTACTGTGGTTCAACGGACACAACGTCATCGTCGTACAATGTGTGCCACATGTCCTTTGGGTTGGGGAGCGGGGGCCAGTAACGGTTTATATCGGACAGGGTGTACCGATAACCCACATATCGCAAGGGCGTGGGTGTGATCATCATGTTGCTTGGCGCGGTGCACAAGATCAACATGTCCAGGTTCTGGTAATCTGCTTCCAACCACCGGTGAATAACAGCCACCAGACCCGGTAGTTGTTGCGTGTGGCATAATGGAAACACATACTCAAAATCATCGTGCTTGGGCATCATGACTGTCTTTTCGCCGTCATTTTCCATGTGCCAGCCGGAGGTGAGAAGAAAGAGTGGACCTTGGGGCTGTCTGACTATAGTAGAAGATATGCCTCCTGAAATACTGGTTAACCGTAAGTGTTCCTTGGACACTTCGGGGATCTTGGGCGCTTTGTTGCTGTTGTAGCTGGGTTCATTGTCACCCTCTTCCCCGTAATCCTCATCGTATGTCACCGTGTGGTAACACCCTGCATCTGCAGAGGAAGCAGGCAACCCCCTTATCACTTCTCCGGGAACGTCAGCATCAGGAAATGTTTCCGAGTACACCTCCTGATATTTAGCTACATCATGTGTGAGAACCATGTGTAGTAAATCCAGAAAGACCCTCACAGGAAGAATCAGTTTCGTGGTAAACATTTGCTCCGTGTCTTTATCCACAGTAAGCAGAACCTTCTGTCTCGGCTCCACAGTCGGATGCAACCACACGAGCATCACATAAGGGAGACCGTGGTTGACATCGTAACGAATAGTAAAGGCATTTCTCACATCCCAGTCCAGTCTGCCTAACGCCGCCGTTCGCCAGGGTTTCTTGGTCTGCGCATTTGCACGCTTGCCAGGACAGTGCCTCTTACTGTGGGGACACTCCAGCATTGCGACTCGGCATATGCCGTACTGTGGTTCTACGGACAAAACGTCACCCTCGTACGAGGTGTACCACATATCCTTTGGGTTGGAGAGCGGGGGCCAACACTGGTCCATATTGGCCAGCTTATACCGATAACCCAGCGACTGCATGGGTGTGGGTATGAGCACCACTTCGCTCGGCGCAGTGCATGTAACCTTCAGGCTGTTGTTCTGGTAATCTGCTTCCAACCATCTGTGAACAACAGCTACCAGGCCAGGTAGTTGTTCTGTGTGGCACAGCGGAACCAAATGCTCCACATTGGGATCCTCAGGCATCATGACTATCTTCTCACCGTCAATTTCCATGTGCCAGCCGGAGGTGAGAAGAAAGAGTGGACCTCGGGGCTGTCTGACTATAGTAGAAGATATGACGCCTGAAATACCGGTTAACCGCAAGTGTTTCTTGGACACTTCGGGGATCTTGGGCGCTTTGTTGTTGTTGTTGTTCGCTTTGTTGTTTGCTCTGTTGTTGTCGTCATATGTCACCGTGTGGTAACACCCTACATCTGCACACGAAGCAGGTAACCCCATTACCACGTCTTCAGGGGATTCGGTGCAAGGGTATGCTTCCGAGTACACCTCCTGATATTTAGCTACATCATGCGTGAGAACCATGTGTAGTAAATCCAGAAAGACCCTCAGAGGAATGGTCAGGCTCCTGGTAAACAGTTGCTTCGTGACGGTCTCCGCCGTAAGCACAAATTTCTGTCCTGGCTTCACGATTGGATGCATAATGTCGAACGTCACACAAGGGAGACCGTGTTCGACCTCGTAATGAATAGTAAAGGCGCTTCCCATATCCCAGTCCGGTCTGCCTAACGTCACTGTTGGATTGAGTTTATGCTGCTTGCGGGGACAGTGTCTCTTACTTTGGGGACAGTGTCTCTTACTTTGGGGACACTTCAGCATTGTGGTTCGGCATATCCCGTACTCTTGTTCCACAGGCAGAATGTCACCCTCATAGGAGGTGTGCCACATATCCTTTGGGTTGGAGAGCGGGGGCCAGTATCGGTCCATGACGTCAATGGCATACCGATTACCCAGCGATTCCATGGGCGTGGGTATTAGCGTCATTTTATTCGGCACGGTGCACGTGATTAACAAGCTCAGTTTCTCGTAATCTCTTTTCAACCACTGGTGAATTACAGCCACCAGGCCCGGTAGGTGTTCAGTGTGGCATAAAGGAAACACATACCCCAGATCCTCATCGTCCTCGGGCATCATAATTTTTTTCTTCCCGTTGGTATTGTCAATGTGCCAGCCGGAGATGATGAGAAAGAGCGGACCTTTAGGTTGTCTGACTATATTACAACCCACACCTGGAACACCAGTGTATCGCAAGTGTTCCTTTGACACTTCGGGGATTTTAGGGTATTTGCTGTTATTTCCCATGACATCCTGGCGCATGCGTAGGCGGTTGGCGATGTCACCGTTGGGGTCGCCATCCTCATCCTCATCATCATCCCCACTCGGATTACATATTTCCACCGAGTGGAAACACCCTACATCTGAACATGAAGCAGGCATACCCTGCACCAAATCCTCGGGGTCGTTCCTGTTAGGTTTACGATTGGCGTACAAGCTTAGATATTTTTTTCCATTATGCGTGAGATGCATGTGCAGTAAATCCAGAAAGACCCTGAGCGGGACGACCACTTTGTCGGCAAACTGCTGATCACAAGCGATAGAACTCGAGAGGTCGACAGCATGGCCAGGCATGACGGTTGGATGCATACTCACGAGCGTTACAAAAGGCAGGCCAAGCGTTTCATCATAAGTGATAGAAAAGATGTTTCCCACTTCCATATCCCGCCTGCCCAACGTCGCCTCTTGCCACTTTTTCTTGGGTGACAACAGGCCCCCTATCATGTCGTCCACGGGCTGCGCGTTTGCGCGCTTGCGGCTTGCGATACTCAAAGACATGGTCGCTTCGGTAGTGTGTTCAAATTAGAGATCCTTTTGTTCCACCGAAGCACTCTGGATGGACTTATCACAAAGTAATTACGTTCTGTTGATATGCGGTGTGGTAGCGTTGATTGCATTTGGTGATGTTTAACTGTTGTATCAGAAGGATTAATAGCGGGACTGTGTGTATTTTGAAAGATGCTACAAAATAAAAACAGGGAAATGTTGGTTGAATTAGAACATGTTTGTGTTGAGCACAGCTTTTTAAATTATCATGCGTGACCCCTAGCGCCACCAACATGTGGGACAGCAGGCACCATTCCAGTGCACATGTGTTGCAGGTCGACCGCTCCCAACCCGCAGGTCGGCGAGGGAAGTGCTGCAGGTCGGCGGCTCCCGACCCGCAGGTCGGCGAAGGAAGTGCTGCAGGTCGGCGGCTCCCGACCCGCAGGTCGGCGAGGGAAGTGCTGCAGGTCGGCGAGGGAAGTGCTGCACGTCGGCGAGGGAAGTGCTGCAGGTCGGCGGCTCCTGACCCGCAGGTCGGCGAGGGAAGTGCTGGCCTTCGTGGGGACGATTCTGCTTTCTTGGTGGTTGTTATATTGAGACTGAAGTGTGTTAGCCGCCACATACCAAGGAGCAAAAGAGCGAACCTGGACTTTCAGAATTCCAATTCCGCTCGTCATTGTACAAACCAGGCGACCGGTGCTGTGTTTGCGTGAAACATGGTGTCTTTCTTAGCCTTTACGGCTATCTTCCTGTGGTCTTCACAGCTGGTCGCCGCTAACGGATATTTTTATCTAGGAGAAAGTTTCCATCCCTCTCACGACGACTGTCCTTTCCTCACATATTGTCCACCATTGCCCTACGGCTTACGCTGCGTAAATGACTACGACTACAGGATCTATTGTTCTGCGGACGAAGCCCCGGAGAACACCAGCATCACGATGGCAAGTCCTGGCAAAGATTATCGGGCAAGCTGTGTGTTGACTAAGGCCACTGACGGCAGTATGAGTTGCACCATGCAATTTCCACAACGACGCATTTTCAATCACAGGCAGAGATGGACCGTAAACACGATCCGCGACAACGTCGTTCAAGCCACGGTCGACAACTACAACCCAGCGTGTTACACGAGATTAAATCCGCCTCCAACGCCCCGACCGTGCGAACTTACGGTTACCATTGGCACCCTTGCACATCACGCTGTGTCGCACTTCAAAATCGAAGTGGAGTGGTCAACGGAGCTGCCTCATCCTGGCGACACGGTGATTGTAGTGAACACCAAACAGGTCATGTGTACACGAGGTGCATTGTGTAAAACGACCATTTGGGATCTTCATCCACGTAAGGCGTATAGGGTGAGAACAAGGATGATACCATGGGACAACCCTTCCACGTTGGTCGACCCTGGCGTTTTCACGCAAAAGTTCTGGAGTAACTGGAGTGATTATGCAACTTGGATTCCTAGAACAACCCGCTGTGGAAGACGATCCAACTGATCCACTTGTGTTTACCTCTACTGTATAACGCCATATATAATGCAGCAGTATACATATGTTGTGTCTACAATAAAAGTGTAAACCTTGATTGTGTTATCCGTGTCGTTTATTCCACGCTCACGAAACCCACACCGATAGCTGGTGGCCATCACGGTATTATTTAGCATAGGGGGTTACAGGTCATGGTGGGGGAGGGGGTGTCTTTAAATTGAATCGTTTCAGGGTCGGTGGCCACAGGCTTTGTGGTACTACTACAAAGGTTGCAATCCGGCACAGCTGTCACACATCACAGACATACAAGGTGTTAGTGTTAACAAGTAGAGTATGGACAAGCCGCTGCCGTTTGTCGACTATTTTCCAGACATATATCCCCAGCGTAGAAGCCTTGACATCGATCGCGAACCGACAGTAGTCGGAGTGTTACTGAAGTCGATATTTTATCACAAAGAATCGTTGCTGTGCAGGGGACTGGTGATTCGGTCGCAATGCGAAACCGTGCCACTGTACACTACTGTCAATTTGGAAGTGACCGAGATGGCACCCGTGGTGGGTTACGACCTAGAGATGGATGCGGATGACAGCGAAAATTGGAACGCGGTGAAAGCTACATGGTCCAGGCATTTTGCAGCGGAGCCCATTTTCATCAGCGTCTCGCACGAAGACATCAAGCGGAAAGTGAACGCCGCTGTCTTTCCTTTGAAATCCGTGGCGCGGGCGTCTGCGTACATGAAACTTGTACGAGGCGCGCTGACGTTTGGGGATTTCAGTCCCGACCAGGGCTACTACCTAGCCAGGGATGGCAACACACCGGCGCTTTGCTCAGATGTAATGTTTGGAAGAATGTATTACATTCCGGTCGGCAAACTTAATCGCACCGTGTCCCCGAGAGATCTCGTCTACGACCACCGAGCTTCGGAGATCGAGGCGAGAGCATTCGACGCCTCTCACGTGAATCATTTCTACAAAGCGGCCTGTCTGGACATTGAGACCGTGTTCGCCGGGGCTCACCGGGATCCTGCGGTCCGATCGAACTCGTTCGCGTACAGGTTCCCTTACTGCACAGAGGGTACAGTGGACGACATGACCACATGCCGCAATAGGATGGTGTCGAATCTAAAGGAACAGCAAAAACAGTTTCCTCAGCACGTTAAACGCGTGTCCATCCCCAGCCTGCCTTCGGACATGCCGGGGCAACAGCACGAGATAACGTGCGTTTCCATCGTCATCCTAAACTCACACGTGCCCAAGGCGTACGGGGGTCACAGGAAAAAGTTACTGGTGGTGTACAACAAAAAGAAGGCCGCGCTATGTCCTCACCCCGAACTCGATCTCGACATGGCCAAAACGGCCGGTATAGACGATGTGAGTCGAGTGGAGTTTCACGCTTGTGGAGGGGAACTCGCGCTGTTGGAGAGAATGATATCCATATTACGAACCCACCGCGTAGAACTGTTGTACGTGTACAACGCCGAGTTCGACATACGCGTGCTGAACCAACGCGTGCACTTCTACGCGGATCCCAGTTACCTGAAAACGCTAGAGCCGAGTGCCAGACAGCGATGTGAGAAACTCAAACGAATGTGGACAGGCCTGTTTGTCACGAGAGCGCTCAGCGCAGACGCGGGCCTGTGTTTCAGTTTGAAAACGTACGGTTTCTGGACATGTACAGGGAGATGTTGAAAAACGTGGGCTCCGTGCTTTCCAGCGGCACGTTGACCGAATACAAACTGAGACAGATAGCGACGCACGTGGAAACGTTCAACAAAGACAAAGCCAAACTGGGCCACTTCAAAATGAACAGCTGTGGCATGAACGTGATCGACCTGTACAGAATGGCCGGCACGAGGGATATCAAGTACGCGTGTACCAGCATGAAACTCAACGACGTCGCGCCGTACGTCGTCGCGAAAGTCAGAGAGATACACAAGAAACCCCCCAAAGACCCGAGAAAACTGTACAAGGTGGCGGACGTGAGCTACGACAAAATGGACGAGATGATAAGCATGGGTGGCAAAAGTCTGTTCGCGGTGCTTGTGTACAACTTGGTCGATTCGCAGTTGTGCTGTAGATTGGCCAAGGTGCTCAAACCGGTGTCCGCTCTGTTCCATCGATGCAGGACTACGCTCAATATAGACGTCGTGGTTCACGGCAGAGGGGACATGTTTAGCGGTTTCGTACAGAGTATCCATTCGGTGCAGATGCCACAACTAAAGTTCACGCTCGACACTCTTCGAGTGAAAGCGGGGCCGGTCGGTGGCGAACAGCAAGCGAGACTGAGATGGGACCCCAAATCGCAAGTGTCCGACGGAGACGGCGAGACCTGGAAAGGGGGCGCCGTGTGCGAACCTCTCACCGGTCTACATTACTCGGGTCCGGGTATGGGATTGGAGTTGTCCTTTGACTTTGCGGGCATGTACCCTTCCATCATGTGCGCGCTCAACATATCGCCTGAAACGACCGTACCGTGGCCCCCGGTCCATTTCCCTCACGATCTATCGGGCTGGATTTGCTACAGCTGGGAAGCCGAAGGGCACGAGTACGCCTCTCTGATTCTCAAGTACGACGAGCGCACCGGCTCGTACATCAGGGCGCCCGGGGTGTTCGCCTCGTCGGTGGAGTATTACCTGAACCAACGCTCGGCGTTCAAAACAAAACTTAAGGACCCCGCGGTCGGCGACGCAGAGCGAATATACTTCAAGTTGCAAGAAGGAGAATGTAAGGTTATGGCCAATTCCTTTTACGGAACCGCTCCGTACCCCTGTGGGCCTCTGATATCTGGCCACGGAAGGCAACAGATCGCCGTTGTAAACAACTGCGTGTCGGAGTTCTACCGTCACAAATGCCCCGTGGTGTACGGCGACACGGATAGCGTAATGGTAGCCGTGGGTTACGGACCCGGGGACTCGGTCGAGATCGACGTGCCGGACACCGTGCGTGACAGAGAGATGAACTCTCAGCAACGAAAGGCCTCGCTTCGACAGTTTGCCTACAAGGCCCAGGAAGCCATGCGTTCGAAGCTGAAGCGAGTCGGAGAGCAGGTGCCCGATTTCCTGCAGTATGTACACGTGGCGCTGGTGGAAGATGTTTTGAAGCGAATGTACGTGATCGGCCGTGACAACAAGCACGAAAAGCTCCAGCGCGACCCGCAGGGCGATCTCACCGACGAAGGTTACCCTGTGTATCTCGCGAGAGTCCCTGGCGCAGACGCTCGCGTTCCTGTCACCGAGGCGTTTGTGAAAGACAGACGGGTGAAACTGGAATACGAAAACAGTTGCTCCATATATTGTCATGTTGCAAAGAAGACATATCTGGCCTTGACGCACACGGTGGACGGGCTGGGTGAGCAACTCTCCTCTATCTCGGTTAAGGTGAGGGGACTGGCCGCGTTCAAAAGCATGCGATCCCCCTGCGACTCTGCTGTCACGGATACGTTCATATCGTGCGTGATGAAAGGGGACTGCGTCAAATTGGAACCCGATCAAGTGTCGTGTTTTTCAACTTCACCGTGGCATCGGCTTCAAGCCGGAGACGAAATACTGTACATGAAACAGGAGCCCACGTTCGACGAGTCGAGTAGATGGGCCGAACTCAGTCAGGCCTCGTCGTTTCTAACGCCACACAGAGTCGTATCCGTCGATACGCTCCAGTTGACGGGGGGTCAAAGTGCGGTCTTGGTCAAGTTGGAAAACACGCAGCTCGAGGCTGCAAGACGCACGGTGTACTGCTTGAGTTTGTACAAGGACGGGGTTTATTGCATGAATCATATGTTTTCCAGAAAGGAAAGTATCCTGAGAGACCTGCTCGCTGCTAGGGCGTCTGAAATGATCGCATCTAAAATGGGCTTAGGGTTGTTCCCCTGGAGCACGTTGATCAAATCCGCTAAAAACAAACACTTTAGCCAACACACGCTGGCTCGCCTGAAAGTCGGCAACTCGAACGTCAAAACGACGTACGTTGAGCTCACTAAGACATGGCTGCAGCGCATCACCGGCCTCTCTGTGAAACCGGTAGAATGCTACGAGTTTCACAAATGCAACCCGTGCGAAGCCACATTTTACAGATACCCGGTGGCTTTGCAGGCCACGTCGGGCTGTTTGACAGTCATGTTCGGCGGTTCCTTGTTGTGCGAAATCACTGCCTGCGCCGTAGAGTCTACTCTACGAGATGATGACACTCAAACGGGTTCCCCGTCTACACACATGGATCCAGGGTCTAGGACCGACAGTTGCTTGATTGACCATCCCTACCAGCTGGGTAACAAATGCTACGCCAACTCAAAAGTCATACTGGCCCATTGGCCGATCGGTCTTTGGTGAATCGGGCGGCGAAACTGATTGCGCACTGCATAATAGACTTTTGTCTACCTAGACACATGTACAGCGACAACTCCGAAAAGCAGGTGGCGGAAGACTGCAAGACCCGGTTGCTTCTGTCGATTTGCTGTATCAAGGACCGCCTGAAAAGGGCCAACGCTGCCTTCAACTGTATCATGAACACTTGTCCCGAGCACATGATACCGGCGTGCGGAGAGGACGAACTGGACGGGATCATGTTAAACCGGCAGCACGTGAGCCGGCTTCGAGGTGAAAAACTGACAGCGTGCGTGAACGTCGTGGTCGACGACATGACACTCCGTCCGGCAGCCGTGTACAGTAACATGTGCCGAAAGCTGGGAGAGTCTTTGTCTACACTGATGAGACAAGGTGCGATTTCGACTACACGCACGCAAACCCACACCGGTGAGAAGATATCGATATCGCTACCCGTTGCCGTGCTACACGAAGCCGGGATTGCGTCCGAGACAGGAGAACTGTACGTGTCGAGGAACGAGTTACACGAAAGACCCCTGGTGGACCTGGCGGGTCTGCTCTACCAAACCACGCTCATGCTACAGATACTGAATCCCGGTGCATTCACGCGGTCCACTGACACACTATGCCCATCGAACACTCTCTGTATCATGCCGTACTCCATGGCCGACGAAACGGCCATGGCGATGTGGATCGACGGATTCAAAAAGACAAAGTGGCTCACTGTGAAAACCCTCGACAAGAGCGACAGACGACCGGGTGTGCCGTTTGAGACCAAACAGGTCTCGTACCATTGCACGGGCTGTAAGAATTTCTACAGGGACCTGTTGGCCAAGACGTGCCCGTGCAGGCGGTCTTTGCTCATGTGTACGGTCCGGACAAGACGCGTACGATCGGGCGCTGCGTAAACGAAAAGCCTTGGCTTTGGAAGCAGAAGCACGACACGCCATGATTGATCGGCGCCACCGTGGTCTTCGTGCACACACGTCGGCATAGCTGATTGTATCATATATACAGTATCACCGCCAGGCGCGGTCACATTCATCTCGGGCCAGCAGACCTGAAGACATCACGCCATGGCGTTCAGCCACACCGACTACGTTTTCTCTCACACTATGAAGAACCAAACAGAGGCCAACCAGCCGACCGTCTTCACCGTCGATCTAGCGGACCTGATTCAGCTCGCCGGTCACAGTGCTCTGTTTACCATCGATTCGATGACCGTTACGGCATACAGTCAAGGGGACTGGAAGCAGGTGCCTGTGAAATTTGCAGTGTTAAACGGAAACAAGACAAGGGTCATCACGTACGATCCCAACAGACATTCGTCTAAGTGGCTCGTAGACCTCGGTGCACAAGAAGCCTGCAGTGTAAACAAGGACCACTCCGACGGTCGGTGTTGCGTCAAGATAGCCGGGACCGACCGTGAACCGTTCAGTCGTGCGCTATCAGTCTACGAGGATGAGAATAAACAGGCTGCTCTAAATGTATTACGATTCATGATGTCGGAGAGTCTTTGGGTTGCGGATAAAGCTAGGGGGGCTTTAGACATCTTAATGGCCTCAACTGCTAACGAGTTCAACGTGCATTGTGACATATGTGGTCGCCGAAGCGTAGTGTACACTCAAAACGACACGGGATCGTCGTTTGCATTTCCAGAGTGCGAAGACACATACGTTTGCATGCCCTCGGCTCGGAATGTGCAAGATCGGACATATCGTGCTTTGTGCGACATCATGACCCTGATCCGATGCGCTTGCGCCGACAATCTGAGCATTCTGACGGAACTAACTAGATCGGACTGCGGACTACCTGACGGTGCGTTCTCGACTGACTTTCCACCTCGAGACCGCTACCAAGGAAGAATTGTGATTCCGCATTCGCTCATGAAATACTTGACGTCTCTGTATCAAGCGATGAGCGACTACGCAGACAGTTTCGCGATAGTGGACAGCGTGACGCCTAATGTCAAGGTGCTACTGGAGAGCCCCTGCCCGAACATCGGTCTGGTGTCAGGATCTATCGGTGTTACGACGATATACGGCTCCACCGTTCGTGAAGTGTACAACGGACTGTTGGCACAGCACCAGTCGGCCGACGTGACAGAAGACGAAGCTCAACATTACGGCCTAGTCAACGGCGCCCAGCTCATTCCCCAGCTCATTCCCCAGCTCATTCCCCAGGTGATGTTGAGAAGAACACCCTTGACGTTCGACATGCGTGGTGACATGGACCTACACACGTGGAGGACTTTCTTCTACAGACGACCCTCTGCATTGTATCGCTAGTGAAAGCGAGAACTTTGGTGTTGTTATGTTGAACGAATCACACAGTTTTACACATTATTATGTTCACGTACGTTTATTGTCACATGAAAACGGTTGTGTTGTACACCAAATAAAACAAATACACATGTCAATGAACAGTGGTGTCTCTGTAGTTCTTTCTGTGTAAGGCATTGCTTTATTTGCCACTGTCAGTCTAGAAACAGCTCGGTCTCGCTCACAAACAATACGTGTTGATATCTGTGCACGTAAGACATAAGGGAGTCCATAGCCCGAAAACACATGCTGGGCCCATCTTTGGTTAGTACATAACCCAGGTGTTGACTGAATGTCACGAACCATGTTCTTTCGGCCGTAACTATGTCGAATAGGTAGCCGGGACATTCCTGCTTAGGTTATACACAACAACCCCGGCGCGCGGATCGGTTTTCCGTAGGTTGCCTACGATGCAGTCTGGCGTAACACAATCTGTCTCTTCTCCATACGCCAGCCGAAACCATATCGGCGAATCCGTTAGGCTCCTCATGTCTTCGATCATCCTTGTCAGGGAGACGGGCTGATACGGAAGGTCCTCCAGCCAACAGTCGGAGGTCTCGCGGCACGGCGCCCCGAACAACCTGACAGGCAACTTTCGGTCAGCTCGGCTGCGTGTCGTCGACACTACCGACAAGGGTCGGGCGTCGTTAAGGCCATTAGGTCGTGCCAGTATAACGGGACGGGTTACGCTCGAGACAATGTGATGCACGCATGTTATGGGAGATGAAAATGTTTCATTAGAGACTGTGTCACATTGAAATCTGCAGCCGGAGAGAACCACGTTATGGGTGACCATGGAAGGGAACGCTCGCACGGTCACAGAGCACACAATCCCCGGGTCGCTCGATAGCGCAGCCGTGATAGCGATGTCACCGTCCGCACTGAGATCCATGCAGGATACGACAGTGGCCAAAGAGACATCGCCCCACCAGCCCTCATCGGCGTATGCTATGAAGGCATGCCATGTTTCGGCGAGCAATGTCCACGGTCTCACAGTCCTGTTGTACTGTGGGTCGAGTCGCTCGTCGCCGTCGACGGGCAAGTATTTGTTGTAGTCAGCCTGCGCCTGTTCGTGGTAGTCCGAGCTCTCGCCGAGGGCTTCGTCGTCGAACTCAACGGACGGGTGTCCCTGGCAGCGGTCTGCCTGTCCGTGGTAGTCCGGTAGTTGTGGCACGTCCACATAAATAGGCGGACGCGCGCCGCGATCGCACCTGCTGCAAACCTCACCGCACGGCGACTTCGTGCATAACACTGGTTCATAGTGACAGCCGTCGTTATTGAGATAAATACCCCCCTTCCAGACTCCCCCATGAGAAGTTCTTAGCCACCGACCATGGTAATAGGTGTATATTCTAGTGGATAGCATAGCTGCCAATGCTTCTATCTCAACCTCGGTAGCCCACACCCCAACGCGATCCATGCCACTCTCTTGGACATACTTGTAGTCTGTCAGTCGCATGTGTGACACGAGCGCCGCTCTAATCGTCTCGTGGTTATCTTCGGTCCCGGAGAGAACTTGACTGATGGCACGAAAGAAACAATTCCCGTCGCCTTTTATGGCCGTACGTTTGCAGGGTTCGCCAAGGGGTAGTATGTCGATGGCCCGTGGTACCGTGTCATTCTTCACGTTAGTGATCCAAAGCCGCTTATTACACATAAACTGCTTAGCAAATGGATGGAGGGGATGGAAAACAAACGGCTCTGCAGCTGTAACACTCACAACTTCACAATCGTCGCCCGTGCTATATGTAGTAACACCCACAACTTCACAATCGTCGTCCATGGTGATCCTACGAACAGCATGTGCTTGTTCCAATGTTAATGCTGATAGTAAATACACTGGATTACTGGGTGACCTCGACCAGGTTTGCACGGTAATACAGACGTCGTATCATTGGCCTGTATGTGTACAATAAAGAGACGTGACAAATGTACAAACGCTGTGTGTCATTCCTTTTATTTCTTATAAGCATTACAACATGTACATCACAAAACATCACATTCAATTCTTTGACGACAAATGTACAAACGCTGTGTGTCATTCCTTTTATTTCTTATAAGCATTACAACATGTACATCACAAAAACATCACATTCAATTCTTTGACACGACGGCAGATATGAAATCGGAAACCGAGTCTCCAGTGGATCTCCCGGCCCTGGCTTGCGCGGCATTGGCGTAACCGGCCTGTTGTTTCGCGGTCACAAGAGTATGCTCCCCAATGGCCGTGGACTGTGTGGCTTGGCTAGTGTTTTCAGCGTCCATGGCGTCAGTCTGATTGTCAGGGCTGGGGTTTGGATTGACGGGGTTTGGATTGACGAGGTTCGGTTTCTCGTCTACAACACACCTGGCGGAGAGCTCTTTAGTCAGTTCCCTCAGTTCGCGGAGCTCACGCAAAACCCCCGCCACGTCGTTGTTGTCCGTCGACTCGGAACTCCGAGTCTGGTTGACACGCTTGTACGGCGTATCCTTTGCTAACATCCTAAGCGTGTCGTATTGTTCGCTCTGGGACTCCGTTGTTGCGGATTTGGAAGTCTGGTCTTTCAGGGCGTCTTTTATGCTGGCTTTGATGGACTCCAACATCCTTTCTTGTTCTTTTTGCACAACGGCCTGTTTCTCCGCTTCCTCTCGATTGTACGCCATGGCTATTTTCCGTCTCTGTTCCTGAGTCAGACTATCGTAATCCGTCAGGCTTTCGGAGCGGGACCCCCCAGGTTTGGGGTTTGCGTCGGGCAGCACAGCATCTCCGTATCGTCGGTGGAACACAGTTGGGTTGTGGGGCTGCATGGCTGCGGGGTACGGAAGGTAGACTGGATTGGGTTGTGTTTGATTGTGAAACGCATAGAGTTGAGCGTGTTGCATATCTTGCTGTTGAGGCTGTTGTTGCCGGTGTTGGGCTTGCAGGAGCTTGAGTATCTCGTCCATCTGACTTTGCGTCGCAGCCATCTCGCCGGCGTTATGAGCGTCCGAGGTCTGTTCGTGTTCTCGGTCAAGGGGTTGATTGTCAATAGTGTCACCTGCGCAGAGTTTGGTCTCCGTACCCGTTCGCCTACTGAATTCCCTGGCCCCTCGTAGAGTGAACAAGGCGTCTTCGTCCCGTCCCTTTAGCAAACGAGTAAATAGGTTATTCTGAACCTTCACGGCCTCTAGCGCGTCTTTCAATAGGCGCATTTCGGCCGTCTGGTCCGCCACCATCTTACGCAGAGCCTCCGTGTCTTGATGGCCCACTCGCTCTGCAGAAGACAGAGGCTCTGGGTCGCAGGGGGTAGATACGACAAGGGGCTTCTCGCCAGCGTCCAGTGTGGCGTCTTTCACGGAAGAGAACCCCATTCTAGTCATCGTCGACGGCAAGTCCTTTGCCGACACCACCACGCAAAAACAACCCGGTCTCATGGGCCATGAGACCAAACTGCACTCTTCCGTGACGGGCCCCTTTGCGTTATCCCCGACCGTACCTAAGCTAAAACCCATACTGGTTTCTGGTTGCACGACACCCGCCGCGTACTGCGTGTCGGCCCTCGCCACGCAGCAATATAGAAAGGTTTTGTTCGTCGATCGGCTGTGCACGTGCCAGTAGCATTTCACCGAGCCGATCTCATTCTCGGTCTTGTGCATGAACAAGGCCCTGCCCGGTTGGGGGTGACAAGCTCCGGAGAAAGACAAGTCGTTTGGCACAATGTATTCCAGCCTGGAATCTGGGTATATCTCGCCCGAGGCTACCCCGTACACGCTGCACATGCCCACGATGAACGTGTCTGTGCCAGAAGACGTCATAGCCTGTATCGCGCCGTTGTATTGTGCGTCGTGTGTGCCGTAGCAGTCTTTGCAAAAGATAGGAACGAATAGAGATCGGTCACACTGCACGGGTTCGTCCGGGTATTGTTCCGGCGTCGCGTAGTCCACTAGGGTCATCGTGGATAAGTCGACGACGGCACGCACGCTGTCGTCCTTGCGAACCTTGATGTACGCCCGCCGGTCCTTGGTTCCAAATACGGGACCGAGCCTCGATCCCATGGCTCCCGCCACGGCCTTATCCGTCATGGTGAAGTCAACCCAGGCGAGCCTTCGTGTTAAACGTCACGTTGTCACCCCAGATAAATTCGTCGTCGACGGCCAGTAATATCATAAGAGCCACGCTCGATATATGCCGCACGTCAGTAACCGTACAGTACGGAGGGGTTCCTGTTACGGGGACGTCACGGTGGTCGAGGGTTGCTCCTTGTGTCTTTGTCAACTCTGTGATCAACTCCGTTAATCTAGCGGCTTCCGATACTCTGATCTGAAACAGCCGTCCTAGATACGCACCGCTGTAAAGGCCGCTGCCGAGTCTGTCGCGCGTGCCTTGAACAGAACCGCTTTTGCACCATTTACAATGTTCGCTATGTACTATAGCTATCGAGTTCTCGCCGGCCGAATCTCGATGTAAGCAGATGCTGCCGGTCCGAAAGCGATCGCAACAAACCGACAGCAATCCACCCGACACCGTGAGCCTGTCACACTGTATACGTCCGACACGCCGCACTCCTCGACTTGCAAAGATGAGCAACCGTCCGCGCGGCGATTCAACTCCAGTGACTCCTTCGAGGAGGTCTGAACACCGGACATCCTCCTCGTCCTCCTCCTCGTCCTCCTCCTACCGTGCACGTTCTATGAAGACTACGACAACGACTAGCCGCCCCTCGGATTATTCGTCGGGGGCCCGACCCTCTATTAGTAGATCTAACTCCTCGACGCAGCGAGGTTCCACGGAAGAAAACAGGTCTCGTGTAACCACACCACGAGACCCAGGGTATTCGGTCGCGATGGCCTCAGATCCCGTGTTCAGCTTGTTTCCAGAGCCGTCGGACCAAGGCGTTCTCGAATGTCAGCAAAACGGAGATGCAGATCGCTTCATGCAGAAGCAATATCCGATGTTATACGTCAAGTTAAACACGGACCAGCAGCCCGGTATCGTGGACGTCGAACTCTGTCCCCCAAAACAGTGCCGTCTATGCGAACTGGACCAAAACACCGCGGATGCGATCAAGGTACTCAAACCTCACGAAGTCAGGTCGTTCTTGTTGGCATGCGGACAAAGGTTTACAACCGAAGAGGTCAACGTTCATCTGGGTCACACCGTAACGTCGGACGAAAACATGATCGGCGTACTACAGAACATGTCTATAGACTTGATAGCCCGCTCGTACACGTTGGCGAACCGTACTTCGCTACACATCATGAACCGCGTAACTACCCACATGGGTAAGGCGATACTGGTACCGGATCAGGATGTGGCCAAGATTCACAACGACGCAGTGAAACAATTCATCGGACTCACGGCCATGTGCCGCACTCTACTAAAACACCGGCCCGTAGATTCAAACGACAAGGGAGGCTCGCATCCTCTGCTATGACACTCTGCAGCTGATACTATTAGAGTACCCTCCGTAGCTTTGTCTGTAAGCGGCACATTTGTGACACCATGATCATCATTGCATTCACGCTGTGTGTGGGTTTGTTGTTGCCTTTCGTGGCATGCAGCCCCGTGGTGTACAAGAACAACAACAACAACAACAGAGATGCCAAGCCGTACGGCTACGCTCCATACGTTTGGATATCGGTTCTGAGATGCGCCGCGGGAACCGGCTGGTGTCAAGGTCACAGCAAAGGAAGCTTCGCCTTGACGGTTGACATCGAGGGACGCGAGGATCCCAGTGACCAAATGTGTACACATTACTGCTCCGGAAAAATCTACGCGAGCTGGAGACCGAACAGGAGTGCTAATGGTGATCTGAGTAGATACGAGAGTCAGGGTGTTATGCTAGGCGCGTACGTGCTGAAGCTGGACAAAGACTCCTGTGTGGAAATACCAGGCAAGTTCCCATGTGCGGATCGTGTGGTATCGTCGATTCCCATAAACACGGTATCCATAATGCTACACGCCAGTGACAGAAACAGAAAGTATTACTTCGGCGACGACCCCAAGGCGCAATGCGACCCCGATCCTCAGTGCGCAACCTACAAATTGTTGAGAAGGACCTTATACACGACCGAAGGGAATAGAACTTGGCCCGACACCGACGACGTGCTGAGCATAAGAAACTCTCCGTACGCTTGCGTGTTATCGTACGTAGGCTTGGGCGACAGCGAGTCGATAGGCCTGTGCTACACTCAACTGGGCGACAACTGTTTCCGCTCAAACGGAAACACGTTCTGCATAGGACAAGCCGATGCCAATAGCGTGGGCATAACCAACGCCGATGAAGACGCCTCGGCCCCTATCGCTATGTGTGAAATATCCAGTGCAGCGGAGCTGCTGCGCAAAGACGTGTTGTCACGACCCAGCACCGGTGAAATCGAAGCCTTCATTGCCTCCTCGGCCTGTGATGCCACCGTATTATCAGCGGACAATGCGACGTACGCCTCGACTCATCTGTCCCTGAACGTGGACATCGACAGGTTCCACGCATTGAGCGAATTCGGGCACGTTATTCTCAGGATACCGCTGGACAGCTGTGTGGTCCCGTGGCTTCCACGGACGAGAGGTACGCCTCGGTGATACAGCACATAGCTAAGACCCTGCACAAAACCGCGATCGCCACGTACTCGAGCGCCATCATGCTGGACGCCAGCGACTGGGGGTCCTCTGCTTGCTCTCAGGAAAACGCAGATTCCAATCTAAGCAAGGTGGCGAGCGACCTCGCTCAGGCTATGACCGCACAGCGAGCTACCAAGCTATTCCTCCGTCTGCCGAGAGAGATGGGAATTGTGAAGACTATGAGCTTTGCGAGCCTCGGAGCGTTCGAGGCCTTTGTGACTCCCCGAGTAACCGTCGACATGACCGAACCCGAGGATTGTCAGAATATGTGGGCGAAGGAGGGATCGAACAAGGGGTCGTGTCGTATCTGTTGACTGTATTGCGTGCGGGTGTTAAGGCTAACAAGGTGATAACCACGTTGTCGCTAACCGGAGGGCTGACAATTACACCCACGGAGAACAACGCTGCGGGGTTGTCCAAAATCACGGCCGAACTGACATTGGCCGACATGGAAAGTAATAACATTTTGAAATGCGAGGAGGACATAACACGAAATGTTGCTCCGGGTCAACGACGAAATATGGGGCAGGAACGTGTTAGTCAACGTAACGTACACGTCGACGTCGCTGGAAACCCTTAAGCAGTACCCCGATTGATAGCGTCCGTTTGGTATCAACCAGTTTGTGATCTCTCCCGTGGACTCGGATTTCAAACGAAAGGTGCGCGCAAACACCCCGGCGATATCGAGTGTGACTTCCGCAGTCCACAGTCTCAGGGACTGGCGCAGACAACAGGCCGTGGCGGGGTGTCGAGCGACGCCACATCCCGTGTCGGTGCGAGGAATAGGCGGTCCGCAAACTCAGTTGTGGGAACGGATTTCTTAGAAGCTATCGCTATCCCTAAAGACTACAAGGACCCTGCGTCGGGATCAAAAAATTGCCTCGACCCGCAATATCAAGTCGGTCTCAGCAATAGGCTCCTGTGTCCGGGGCTTATCATATTGAACGGGGCCTTGGGGGTGTTCAAAGAGCCGTACAAGGAGATGTACAAGACAAGCTACGACAACATGTACATCGTGAACGTGCACACGTTGCAATCTTGCACGCCCGGCGAACCGAAACGCCAGGCCCTGTTGTCCAGCACCCCGCCGCAGACCGCGATCAACATACACACGCTAGTACCCACCACGGACAGCAGCCACTATATGGTGGGCATACTGGACACCACTACCGTGGTGGAGTACAAGCCTCCGGTTAACAAAGTGTGTAACACCTACAACGGCGGGGAGACTATCCACAATATGAACGTGGTGGCTGTGGACGACGGATACACGGTGGATAAGCCGACGATCGAGGCCGAGTACGGATTGATAGTCAAACCGGCCGAGGCCTTGTATTTCGTCTCAAACTTTACTTACGGCATAGATTACATAAATATGGACGTGCGGTGTATCGATTACGACGTGAGCGCAATGCAACCCTGTCTAATAGCGATATGCGGAGGGGACGACAGTTGTCGAAGGAATTACGGCAGGCTGTGCAATTCCGCTCACGAGATAGTGAACGACGCGCGTAGAGCCAGTGAATTTGTGCAAGAGGGGCTACGAGAGCTGGCGATGCAGGAGCAGAAAGCAAGGATGTACGAACTACCGGACTCGGCGCCGTTTCCCTGGCTGGACAAACCGCCGAAACCCCACGGTAGAAAGAAACGTTTCGTGGCCATGGCTACGGCAACCGTGGCGTTGGGGTTGGCCTGGCATACGTCGAATAGAGTCGATGAATTGGAAGAGCAGATGGACCTTTTGAAAAACAACTATGTCAAAGTCTCTCAGGACATAGTAGAAGTCAGCAGGAAGCTCGACGATAAGATAGCATTGGTGAACGGACGCCTAGACGAGCATGAGATGCAGATTCAGCGCAATAACGAGATGGCCAACAAAAACTTTGCACAGCTCAAAGATACATGATGAAAACAGGGAAGCCTTTGATGCGCGACATCAACATCAAATTCTCCGTCACCATTAGCTATCAGATTGGTACGCTCAGATGCAGAGCGTTACGCATCAAATGATGCAGGCGGCCATGCAGGTGAGG